>NC_056749.1:24222010-24308504 GCF_019279795.1 Protopterus annectens
TCAAGGTACACTATTAAAGAATGCTAAGTACGGTAGAGCACTGATCCACCTAGAGCAGTTCCAGGTACAGTATTAAAGAATGTTAAGTAAGGTAGAGCTCTGATCCACCTAGAGCATTTCCATGTACAGTATTAAAGAATGTTAAGTAAGGTAGAGCACTGATCCACCTAGAACATTTCCATGTACAGTATTAAAGAATGTTAAGTAAGGTAGAGCACTGATCCACCTAGAGCATTTCCAGGTACAGTATTAAAGATTGTTAACTAAGGTAGAGCACTGATCCACCTAGAGCATTTCCAGGTACAGTATTAAAGAATGTTAAGTAAGATAGAGCGCTGATCCACCTAGAGCTTTTCCAGGTACAGTATTAAAGAATATTAAGTAAGGTAGAGCACTGATCCACCTAGATCATTTTGAGGTGCAGTATTAAAGAATGTTAAGTAAGATAGAGCAGCGATCCACCTAGAGCATTTCCAGGTACAGTATTAAAAATGTTAAGTAAGGTAGAGCACTGATCCACCTAGAGCATTTCCAGGTACAGTATTAAAGAATGTTAAGTAAGGTAGGGCACTGATCCACCTAGAGCATTTCCAGGTACTTTATTAAAGAATGTTAAGTAAGGTAGAGCACTGATGCACATAGAGCATTTCCAGGTAAAGTATTAAAGAATGTTAAGGAAGACAGATCACTGATACACCTAGATCATTTCCTGGTACAGTATGATAAATTCTAAAACAAAATTCTAGCCAAGCTAGGATTTCCACTGTGTGTTTCCTCAAACCTCTTCTGTTAGAGGCACATGGGATATATGCAAATAACCCTTACGGACATCAGGTGTTTCAACTGTATGGCAATTCTGATGCCCATGATTTTTTACTTTTTACGTCATTTAATAGACAAATTTAGGCCGATAATGTCAAATCGCACTACCTGTGGACATGCATATTTTGCCTTTGTTATGGCCTCCTCAGCACAGCACAAGTGGACTGTTTGACTAAGCCTTAGAAACACAGGGCTATTATACCCAGCTGATGTCCATTAACATTAGGGTGTCTGCAATATATCCCAACTAACATACTAAAACAACAAGTACCAGGTCACACAGAAAAAGAAAACAATCATTAAAAGGTAAAGCAACACAATCCTGAATAGGATTTTACGTCCTCCCCTATAAGACTGTCTACCCAGAGTAGACCTTTTTTGGAAAGTATGTCCTACTCTTGTATTGTATAATTTTACTCTTCAGGCTATTTTTACTTCCCTCCCAGGTTAACCAGCAGCCTCCCCCCCTCCAGTAGTATTTTAATCACTTTTCTCTTTCCGTCCTCTCCTCAGCTTTATCCTTTGAGAAAACTCTCCCTCTACCCAGACTTTTTCACTTGGTAAACTCTCTGGTTGCTCTGTCCCTCATCATCCCAGACCTCGCCACTAGGTGGCGCCCT
The DNA here is from genome assembly GCF_019279795.1 of Protopterus annectens. Lineage (NCBI taxonomy): Eukaryota > Metazoa > Chordata > Ceratodontiformes > Protopteridae > Protopterus > Protopterus annectens. Next base: position 24,223,453 of record NC_056749.1, read on the forward strand.
TTTTACTGAGAAACACACTATTTTTCCCCATATTTTTCAGAGTACTGTACTATAGAAAACACTAGTTTTTCCCCATTCTTTTGACTCTCCCCACCCACCTTATATCCCCACTGTACTATTACTCTATAGCTCACCTTCACCCCACATCTTTTATAGTGTCTCTCTCGTCTTTCCTGATTGTTTTCTGCCTTGATCCCCTCACTGGCTCTTCCCGCTCCGTTCGCTACGCTCACTCCGCTCCCCTCCCTACCCCCAATTCCCACCCACCCCCAGGGGCCCTACCCTTATACTCACACAGACACACCCCCAACCTACTAACATCCTATCTCATTTCCTGCCCCACTACCACCTATTAACTCATTTCACCAATTATAACCACCATGCCCACTCTCCAGAGTCCTATCTAAGTACCACACCTCACTCTCAACCTTCCCAAACCACCCACTCCTACACTTGCTAACCTCAGCTCACTAATAACATGCCTTTAAGCCTTAACATGCTTTATTCACTAACACTTCTTAACATCCTTCTTCTTTATTATACTCTTACTTCCTATGAATATCTAATGCTTAGACAATCTCCTCATTTAGCCAAACACACAACCTCTGCACTTCCTCTAGCCAAACAAACACATATTAATATCCTATCATCCTATCCCTACCTTCCCCCTCTCTACCACAAATTACACCATAACAGATTCCTAACCACGAGACGGTTTCAACTAATACCCTGCAAAAATACTAAGTTATGTCAAGTCCCACAAACACTTTTACTGATACATGGGGACATCCACCCCAACCCTGGCCCTAACAATCATCTCAGCCATATTCCTACTAACCAAACTGCTAATAGTTTTGGTTCACCTTTCTCCACTGACTCCCTCTCAATAGCTCACTTAAATATTCGCAGCATCAACAATAAAATCACACAACTCCATGCTTTAATTGACTTCTATGCCTTTGATATTCTATGTCTCACTGAAACTTGGCTAAAACCAGGTACCAAAGACAATGAAATCACTCCCCCAGGCTATAGCACCTTAAGGCAAGATCGTCTTAACAAAAAGGGCGGAGGAGTAGCCTTTTTATACAAATCCCAACCGCAGCTAGCCTTAATTGACTCCCTGCCCCCCTCCCCAGCCAATGCTGAAATACTCTGTTCCAAACTCCAAATTAATAAAACCAAAGCCATCTATATAATATGCTCCTACATCCCGCCAGGCAATAACGTCAATACACTAGAAAATATCCTTAGCTGGGTCTCCTGTAGCTTTCCTCAAGAAACCATAATCTTAGGAGACTTTAATATTGATTGGAATTCCTGCATCTCTCCCAAACCTTCCATTCACCTCAATCTCTTTACCTTTCAACAAACCATAAACTCCCCTACTAGAATACACAAATCAACCCAGAAACAAGCCATCCTGGATACTGATCAACAACAATCCCCTCTCTTATAAAACTGGAATACTCCCTGACAATATCAGTGACCATCTCCTTACCTATATCACTAAACAAAAATACAATAATCCCAAGCAGGCTACCTATCGTACTGTACACAACAAAACTAATTTTAACCTATCATCCTTTCGTAATGATCTCAAACAATATAACTGGTCAACTCTAAAACACCTCCCTCTTGAAGAAGCAGTTACCCATTTTAACAACACCTTCCTACAAATTCTCCAGCATCATGCCTCATCTCGATTGATTAGACTAGGCTCCAAAGCAGCCCCATGGCTTTCCAAAGAAACCAAACAAACAATGCTAGCTAGAAATAAATTATGGAATAAATGGAGATCCACCAAAAACCCAACTGACCATCAAAATTTCAAACACCTCAGAAACACAACAAAAAAACTCACCTATCTAGATAAAAAGAACTATTACCTGCAGTATCAACAAAACCAAAACCCCAAACATTTCAGGTCAGGAATCAATAAACTGCTCCACCCAGGAAACACCAAAACACCTACACCAACTAGCCTAGCTCAGACCCAACCTAATGTAATAGCTGATACTTTCAACAACTTCTTCTCCCAAACAGTCACTACTCTAGCTAACAGTATGACCCCCCTCCTCCCCTTCAAATAACCTCCTCTCCTCAAAACAGCACCCCTACTCTTACATTTAATACAGTTTCCACAACCTATATATGGAAGTTACTCTCAAAACTTAAACCTTGTACCCCTTCTGCTGATAATCTACCAGCTGAATATCTTCAACTAGCAGCAACTGAACTAGCTTACCCAGTCTCCATCTTAATTAACAGAACCATAACCGAATCCACTATCCCATCCTGTTGGAAAATCTCCCATATCATTCCCCTCCATAAAGGAGGAAACTCCAACGAACTTTCTAATTTCCGGCCTATAGCCCTTCTATCTCCACTATCTAAAATTATGGAACGCTGCATACACCATCAACTCTTACGTCATCTCTTGCAAAATAACTTACTCGCAGACTCTCAGCATGGTTTTAGGCCCCACCACAGTACTTCCACTGCCCTCCTCTCCTTCACTGACGTGATCAACAAAAATCGCAATAAAAACCTTTTCTCCTCTGCACTATTCCTGGACCTCTCTAAAGCCTTCGATATGGTCAACCATCAACTTCTTCTAGATACTTTAAAATCCCTCTCACTTGATTCACTAGCACTACAGTGGTTTGACTCTTACTTGACAAATAGAAAACAAGCAGTCCTCTGGGACAACCATCTATCCTCTCAAGTCCCAGTTACTATCGAGTCCCACAAGGATCCATCTTAGGTCCCCTTCTGTTCACAATATACATAAATAACCTGCCCACTTCTCCCAACATCCACTTGCATACAGTATGCTGATGATTCTACTCTCATCTGCTCTGCTCCATCTCCAGAAGAACTCCACTCCTCCACCCAAAAGGTCTTTACAACAGCAGAAAACTGGTTCCAACAGATCTGTCTCCTCCTTAATCCCAAAAACTAAATTATTACTCTTCACCCCAACCTCAAATCCACATAATCTCATTTTCCTGGTGTCCTGTAATGGCACTATAATTATACCTGACTATTCCACCAAACTACTAGGCGTTACTATTGACAATCAGCTAAGCTTTGATAACCACATTGATCTAACCATCAAGACGGTAAACAAGAAAATAGGTGCCCTCTACAGACTAAAGCCCTTTCTTAGTGCTACCACCCGAGTGTCTCTTGCCCAAACTCACCTTATCTCCACATTACTGTATGCCTCTCCATCCTTTATCAACATTTCTAAAGCCAACCTTTGTAAACTTAACACAGCCTACCATAGTATTGCCAGGTTTGCCACAGGATCCCCTTTCCGTACTCATCATTGTCTCAATCTAAAAAAACTTCACTGGCTAGAACTTCAGAACCTAATACTCCTGCGTCAATTAGTCGTCACTTTTAACATTCTGCACTACCCCTCCAATACACCCATACTTAATAACCTAATCACCCCATATAAAAACCTTACCTCACTTCGCTCAGCCAGCAAGCTTCTAGTAACTACTCTTAAATCCCACAACAAAGCAGGTGACTCCTTATTTGCAAATACTGTTGGATCATATTGGAATAAACTTCCCATTGAACTGACCACCCTAAGCTCATCTAACCTTTTCAAAAAACAAATAAGACACCATTTCCAAACTCACTGGCTATGCCCATGCTGTAATCCTGACTGAGTTCAACATACAATGCACCTCTTTCCAGTCCCCTCCTCTTCACTTTTAATTATTATCCTTTACTCCTGATTTATCCCTCTTTCTGACCTACCTGCATATTGACTCCTCCTTCTTCTCTTTTTCTCTTCCTACTTCTTCCTTCTATATGCTGTAACACTACATCTTGTCATATTTTCCCAAATTCATACTTTCAGTTCACTTCAATTGCTATTCTCTTTCCTAATACTAGTACCCTGGATTAACTCTTTCCTAATACTAGTACCCTGGATTAACTCTTTCCTAATACCAGTACCCTGGATTAACTCTTTCCTAATACTAGTACCCTGGATTAACTCTTTCCTAATACTAGTACCCTGGATTAACTCTTTCCTAATACTAGTACCCTGGATTAACTCTTTCCTAATACTAGGACCCTGGATTAACTCTTTCCTAATACTAGGACCCTGGATTAACTCTTTCCTAATACTAGGACCCTGGATTAACTTGTACTATTCTATCTTGTAATTAGTGAATTTGTTACTGACTCTCGATATGTTACAATTATTTTCTCAGTCCTCTTCATTCCCTGACAGTCTCACCCTAACAACTAATTCATTGGAATACTGCCTCTCCACTGTTATCTCTTTTCCTACTACCTCTGAATTCTTCTAAACTACATAATAACTGTTCCTAATCTGCTTACTTGTTTTTTACATTTGGTTTATTTGCTGTTTGCTTCTTGCATTTGTGTCTGATTGTTTAAATTTTTTAGGTTGTCTAAATTTTTTATTGTTTTCTCACTGTTAGCTATGAGTATGTTAATGGAGCTTTTCTCCTCGGGCCTCTGCTGAAAATGGACATGCATCCAGCCAGACTAGCCCGGTTAACAAATGTAAAATAAAAATAAAATAAAAATAAAAAAAAGAAAGTTCTAGCCAAGATGTGCGAGTCCTCAAACCTGTTTTTCAGCTATATGGCGATTCTGAATGCCCATGACTTTTTAATTTTTAAGTTTTTTAATGGACAAATCCAGGCCAATAAAGCCACAGTATGGTGGAAATAGAGCCAAAAAACCCAATGAATTTTTAATCAGTAGTAATTCTATAGTGGTAATATAAGGGCATGCATGCAGAGAAGTTGAAGTCAGGATGATATATAGGGTAAAGGAATATAATTTTAATTAGACGTACACAGGAATTTAATCTGTGGAATCAGTGAGAAAAGTAGTTGTACACTGTCATAACATCATTTTAGTATAATGTTTCGATGGAGATAATAAAATACAAGAGACAAAGTATTTCATAGCTCTCACAGTCTTAGAGCAATAATCTGGACAGATCCTAAAATAATGGGGGAGGGGGAGCTAAGGCCCAAAAATAAGGACAGATTTTAAGTATTGCTATTTAAAACTTAGAATGTTGATAATAGATTTAAGTTAGCATGCATTTTCTGAAGGATATAAATTCTCAAACTCAAATGTGTGCCATTTTATGAGAAGCAGGCAAAACATATGAGGCAAAAATCTGGACATTCTGTAAAAATCTGGACATTTGTGAGGTCAGTATATTGCAGCTGGGCATGAGAAGTGAATGAGTTAAGATGTGTGCCAAATCACAGGAAGAAGGGATAGGAGGGAGACAGAAAAGAGAAAACATTTAAAAAAGATGCAAGGGGAAGCATGGGGAAGTATGCTGCTATCTTCTAGCCAGGTCCAGGAGATTCGGGGCAGTACTACAGGAGTTTAGGATCATGTTTACTGGTATGCCAGAGTGGACCCATCTGATGTAGCACTGAGTAGATGCATGGCCTCAGTGGCCTATCGAACAAGGTCCTTCCATTGTGAATGAATGAGTTAAAATGATCCTGAGAGAGGAAATACATTATGTGTCGGATCTGGGTAATCCAGGAGTCCAGTATTTTATCAGATCTGGGGTAATCCAGGAGTCCAGTATTTTATCGGATGTGGGGTAATCCAGGAGTCCAGTATTTTATCGGATGTGGGGTAATTCAGGAGTCCAGTATTTTATCGGATCTGGGGTAATCCAGGAGTCCAGTATTTTATCAGATCTGGGGTAATCCAGGAGTCCAGTATTTTATCAGATCTGGGGTAATCCAGGGGTCCAGTATTTTATCAGATCTGGGGTAATCCAGGAGTCAAGTATTTTATCGGATCTGGGGTAATCCAGGAGTCCAGTATTTTATCGGATCTGGGGTAATCCAGGAGTCCAGTATTTTATCGGATCTGGGGTAATCCAGGAGTCCAGTATTTTACCACATCTGGGGTAATCCAGGAGTCCAGTATTTTACCACATCTGGGGTAATCCAGGAGTCCAGTATTTTATCACATCTGGGGTAATCCAGGAGTCCAGTATTTTATCAGATCTGGGGTAATCCAGGAGTCCAGTATTTTATCAGATCTGGGGTAATCCAGGAGTCCAGTATTTTATCAGATCTGGGGTAATCCAGGAGTGTAGTATTTTATCAGATCTGGGGTAATCCAGGAGTCCAATATTTTATCAGATATGGGGTAATCCAGGAGTCCAGTATTTTACTTCTGCTTTGGCATGTCTTATGACAAAGTGTAAGATGATAAATGAACATTCTGTTTTAGTTTAATATGCAGTAAGAGCATATATTCCTTACAATTAATCTGAAATAGTCTTTTAAACACAAAGCCAACTTGGAGGAAGGGTTGGAGTGGGAGCAATTGGTGAACCCCACCAAAACTGTCATAATTGGGTCATGCATTTGCTAAGTCTGGCTTTGCAATTAAAAGTTAAGCAGACAACAGGCCTTATATGCACAAAATATATGCTTGGTATAACTAACAAAACTGCAAATATCCTGTGACTTGTGAAGGTGTTACAGGCCAAAGTGCATTTTAGTCAAGTCAGACCATGTGTTGTATTTTTATATCAGTTTGTTTTAATTTGTGGTTTGTGTGTATTTGTGATTGAGATCAATTATTATTACTTTTCTACCATTTATTTATTCTGTTTTGAACTATATTCTGGGTATTGGTACAATCAGTTTAATATTTGTTAACAGTCTGATGTTGTACAAATTTTCAGCCATTCCAGTATGAGCTACTGTTACTGAATTCTTGCGTGTCATGTGCCTTTTTTTCTTTGAAGGGTGTATATCACATACTATTATTAGTTGACTACTGGGGTGCATTTAAAAGTTTAGGAACCACATATGTAGCCCATGCCATAATTGTAACATCCAAAATTCTGTTGTGTGGCAGAGTTTTCAATCTCATGCCTAGTTTGTATACTCATTTTGTACTGTGCCCTTATAGTTACTGAATATTCCCCAAGTCGTGGTCAACAGGCATTTAACCTTTTTCTTGCGTTTATATCACATTATCAAAAGATGAAAATAGCAAACACTGTTTCATCACCCCAAAACATCTAAACATGAAAATATCGAACATTCAGAACAGCGAATTTTTTCCCATGGAAAAAAATTTGCTGCGCTGAAACACATATACACAACACAAGCACATCAAACAAATAGCAATCACACACATACATTTAAATTCCTACATCTAACGTTACACTAAACTAAACATACACTATCTACCCACTTACCTTAACCCAAACCCTAATCCTAAAGTCCGTCACTATCGCACACTCACCTAACCTGCTCCCTAACCCTAACTCACTTAAACCGCCCCTAACCCTAAAGTCTGTCACTATCGCACACATGCCTAACCCACGCCCTAACCCTAGCTCACTTAATCCGCCCCTAACCCTAATGTACAAACAATCACACACTTACCTGAATCCAACCCGTAACTTTCCACCACAGCGCTAAGAATAGCGAAGCCACAGAAACCGCCAAACGAATTCTTTCCAGAGGAAAGCATTCGCTGTTCTGCAGCTTCGCTATTCTTAGCGTTCGCTGAATAGTGTTCGATATCAGAACATTCAAAGTTTTAATACTTCGATGTTCTGATATAGACCCTTTTTCTTAGCCCGTATGAATTAAATGCCATACTCCATTTGAGTGTGTTCCACTGTATGATTTGAAAGATGCTTTAAATTAAAATCCTTCCACGTGCGTAGTAGCTTTTACTAAATTAAAATCCTTCTGCATGCCCAGTAGCTTTTACTAAATAAAAATCCATCCATGCGTCCAGCTTTTACTAAATTAAAATCCTTCCACGTGCCCAGTAGCTTTTATTAAATTAAAATCCTTCCACTTGCCCAGTAGCTTTTACAAATATGTTGGGTATGATGAGGATGAGTCTTGGTCATCTGATGAATCTTGTTTTTAACGCTGCTGTCTACATTATGCGATGTGGTGCCCTTTTCATTTTAAAAACACTTTGTTGGTGAGTCAAATTCCTCTTGACTGCTAGGTTGTGTTGCTAGATGGATGTACTAGGACACTAAATGCTTTGCTGTTAGATTGCTTTCATAAGTGTAATTTTTTTTCAAGGTGCGTTTCTTCTGAACTTTGTGCCATAGTCTGCTGGAGGATATTCTAGCATGCTCAGGAATGCCCACAACTCTTTGAGCTGTTTTCAGTTAGGCTAGTTTCGCATGTTACATTATTGTGTTAGTGTTTGTGCCGTTTTTGCTAGCACTGAAGTTTATGTTGTGGTAAGGACTGCTTTGGTGTCGCTAAGTGGGACTTCCTAGCAGTAAACGAAAAAGCAGTCCCCTGCACGGAGAAAATGCATGGCCAAACAGGATATCCAAAACAAGTAATGAGGCCCCACAGCAGCCCCAAAGTGGCTTAGCTGAAGATAGACAGGTTCGGCATAGTTTATTGTTTCTTCAGTGTTGTTTGATTTCACAACACTGAAGAAGGCTTAGTAAACTCTATGCCGAAACCGGTCTGTGACATGGAAGTTTAATGTGTTACTAATAAATCGATTCTTCACAGCCACTTAGTTGCTGGCCTCATTACTTGTTTTGGACTTCCTAGCAGTCACATAAAAGCACACATTAATAAATTAACTGAATTCACTTTGCTGACGCGTCTGGGCAAACACTCCAAAAAACAAAATGCAAAATTTGCAACATCTGTGTGAACAACTTCAGAATACATGAGAAATGGAAGCAACAGCATGGCTACATATTTTACAGAAATAATATTGTTACGCTCAGAGTGAGACAAGCTGAAAGACTATGCTTGCTTGTACCGAGCTGAACTGAGGTGAGCTACCAGCCAGAACTCTGAGCTGAGGTACCAGACAACTAGAGGCTTCTGAGCATCCAAAAAAAAAATAAGTTGCCTGTGTTTTTGCTTATTTATTCTGTTTACTGTACCTTTTTATTGCCTGCCACCTACTTGTATACTGTATTTATTTACTGTGTACTAAACTACACTGTTATACTGCAATTGCCTGCTACACTGTGCCTATAAAATCAAATTTTATTGCTGTTTTCACTGTTTAGCAAGATTTTTTGTTGTTTGCACTGTTTAAGTATTTACTGATATTTTTTCACTGTTTAAGGCTATCTGTTCTGCCTATTCTGGTCTTCCTGCCAAACAGTACTTAATTAACGGATCTGTTACCTGATTAAATCATTCTTTAGTGCCTCCTGGCTGTTTTTCTGCTGTTTTCAGTGTTTTTTTCCATGTCTCGTTGCTATTTTTCTGCTGTTTTAAACATTCTCTAGTGTTTCCTGTTGAAACTAGGGTAACTAGTAGCTGTAGCATAGCCCAGATCCAGGCCTGCTGCTTCTGGAACTGTTTTAGTAGTTTGTTCTGAGCATGTTTGTCAGGTCATCTTGGACTGGAAGGGGCCTATCTGCACTTTTGTGAGAGAATTGTGTTTGATTGGCACCTGACTGGTAAAAGGAGGCCAGTCTAGGGCTTTGAATAAGCATCCTCATTGGTCCTTTTGAATTTAGTTACAGTTTTTTTTTTCAAGTTTCAGCTTCTGGTATTTAGGCCCTGTATCTGAGCAGGTTTCTGCTTGTTTGTGCATCACGCAGCATAGCACACTACTGCGCAATTGTGCACCAAAGTCAGACAGTTAAATTCAACAAACTTTCCCTTAAAACTCAGGCAGAAATATCTTTTCACCAAGCTCCGCCATGATTGTTTCTGAAAAGCCACCCTTAGTGACAACAGTCTTCAACCTAGAATTATGGACATTTGGTCTACCCTTGTATCTCCTGCCAACCTTGTTGACTTGGGTCTCTTGAGGCAGTGTAGCAATTGCCTCATGTACACAGACAACCCTCTACTAATAACACAGTCTAGTACAGAGTGCTAGAGATGTGTTTACACCAAGAATCTAGACACCATGCTCTCTTTCACTCAAAACAGTAACATGGAGAAGGTTGCCAACTAACCCACAACTACATAGTCACATAGTACCACTACTCATACACATACCATTACTCATACACATAGTACATATCAAGCGAATAAATCCACATACATGCATGTTGTCTCAGAAAACTTATGACACATAGCAACACCAGTGTCTCACCCACCAAGCGCATAAGGTGTAACACTCAAACAAGTTTTCTTGTCATTGGAGACTCAATAGTGAGACACACGAGTGTCCCACTTACCAGGTTTAACAAGGAGAAAGTCACAGTCAGCTGCCTGTCTGGTGCCAGGATTCGCCAAATCATGCATACACTCAGGTCTCTCAGCAACAAGTACCATTATGACTTTTATCATAGTTCATGTTGGTGTGAATGACCTGAGATGTACCTCACCGGATTATACAAAGAGAGATGTATGGTCAAGCTGAGTATGTGTCTCAGGTAGGTATGTCCCTAGCCATGAACAGCATACTACCCTTACCTAGAATGATGCCACATTATAAACAAAAGTGATTGATTTGAATAATTAGCTTAGTTTTTGGTGTCATTCCAAGGGCATCCAGTTCCTGTCTGCTTGGGAGGCCATGGCTGACAAACCTCACTGCTTTGCCAAAGATGTTTTGCACCTGGCACCCCCAGGCTTTTGGCTGCTGGCAAAGGCTCTTGCCTCCCCCATAGCGCCTTTTTTAAGCAAGGGCATGAAAACAAGATTACTGACATGAAGTTACCCAATCAGAACAATATAAGAGCCATGCCGATAAATGCTAGGAAATTAAACCAAAAACTACAATATAAGAGCCATGCTGATAAATGCTAGGAAATTAAACCAAAAACTACAATATAAGAGCCATGCTGATAAATGCTAGGAAATTAAACCAAAAACTACAAGATAAGAGCCATGCCGATAAATGCTAGGAAATTAAACCAAAAACTACAATATAAGAGCCATGCCGATAAATGCTAGGAAATTAAACCAAAAACTACAATGTAAGAGCCATGCCGATAAATGCTAGGAAATTAAACCAAAAACTACAATATAAGAGCCATGCCGATAAATGCTAGGAAATTAAACCAAAACTACAATATAAGAGCCATGCTGATACATGCTAGGAAATTAAACCAAAACTACAATATAAGAGCCATGCTGATAAATGCTAGGAAATTAAACCAAAACTACAATATAAGAGCCATGCTGATAAATGCTAGGAAATTAAACCAAAACTACAAGATAAGGGCCATGCTGATAAATGCTAGGAAATTAAACCAAAACTACAATATAAGAGCCATGCTGATAAATGCTAGGAAATTAAACCAAAACTACAATATAAGAGCCATGCTGATAAATGCTAGGAAATTAAACCAAAACTACAATATAAGAGCCATGCCGATAAATGCTAGGAAATTAAACCAAAAACTACAATATAAGAGACATGCTGATAAATGCTAGGAAATTAAACCAAAACTACAATATAAGAGCCATGCTGATAAATGCTAGGAAATTAAACCAAAACTACAAGATAAGGGCCATGCTGATAAATGCTAGGAAATTAAACCAAAACTACAATATAAGAGCCATGCTGATAAATGCTAGGAAATTAAACCAAAACTACAATATAAGAGCCATGCTGATAAATGCTAGGAAATTAAACCAAAACTACAATATAAGAGCCATGCCGATAAATGCTAGGAAATTAAACCAAAAACTACAATATAAGAGCCATGCTGATAAATGCTAGGAAATTAAACCAAAAACTACAATATAAGAGCCATGCTGATAAATGCTAGGAAATTAAACCAAAACTACAATATAAGAGCCATGCTGATAAATGCTAGGAAATTAAACCAAAAACTACAATATAAGAGCCATGCTGATAAATGCTAGGAAATTAAACCAAAAACTACAATATAAGAGCCATGCCGATAAATACTAGGAAATTAAACCAAAAACTACAATATAAGAGCCATGCCGATAAATGCTAGGAAATTAAACCAAAAACTACAATATAAGAGCCATGCCGATAAATGCTAGGAAATTAAACCAAAAACTACAATATAAGAGCCATGCCGATAAATGCTAGGAAATTAAACCAAAAACTACAATATAAGGGCCATGCCGATAAATGCTAGGAACAAGATAAGAGCCATGCCGATAAATACTAGGAAATTAAACCAAAAACTACAAGATAAGAGCCATGCCGATAAATGCTAGGAAATTAAACCAAAAACTACAAGATAAGAGCCATGCCGATAAATGCTAGGAAATTAAACCAAAAACTACAATATAAGAGCCATGCCGATAAATACTAGGAAATTAAACCAAAAACTACAAGATAAGAGCCATGCCGATAAATGCTAGGAAATTAAACCAAAAACTACAAGATAAGAGCCATGCCGATAAATGCTAGGAAATTAAACCAAAACTACAAGATAAGAGCCATGCTGATAAATGCTAGGAAATTAAACCAAAACTACAATATAAGAGCCATGCTGATACATGCTAGGAAATTAAACCAAAACTACAAGATAAGAGCCATGCTGATAAATGCTAGGAAATTAAACCAAAAACTACAAGATAAGAGCCATGCCGATAAATGCTAGGAAATTAAACCAAAAACTACAATATAAGAGCCATGCCGATAAATACTAGGAAATTAAACCAAAAACTACAAGATAAGAGCCATGCTGATAAATGCTAGGAAATTAAACCAAAAACTACAAGATAAGAGCCATGCCGATAAATACTAGGAAATTAAACCAAAAACTACAATATAAGAGCCATGTCGATAAATACTAGGAAATTAAACCAAAAACTACAAGATAAGAGCCATGCTGATAAATGCTAGGAAATTAAACCACAACTACAATATAAGAGCCATGCTGATAAATGTTAGGAAATTAAACCAAAAACTACAATATAAGAGCCATGCTGATAAATGTTAGGAAATTAAACCAAAAACTACAAGATAAGGGCCATGCTGATAAATGCTAGGAAATTAAACCAAAACTTCAATACAAGAGCCATGCTGATAAATGCTAGGAAATTAAACCAAAACTACAATATAAGAGCCATGCTGATAAATGCTAGGAAATTAAACAAAAAACTACAATATAAGAGCCATGCTGATAAATGCTAGGAAATTAAACAAAAAACTACAAGATAAGGGCCATGCTAATAAATGCTAGGAAATTAAACCAAAAACTACAAGATAAGGGCCATGCTGATAAATGCTAGGAAATTAAACCAAAACTACAATATAAGAGTCATGCTGATAAATGCTAGAAAATTAAACCAAAACTACAATATAAGAGCCATGCTGATAAATGCTAGGAAATTAAACCAAAGCTACAATATAAGGGCCATGCTGATAAATGCTAGGAAATTAAACCAAAACTACAATATAAGAGCCATGCTGATAAATGCTAGGAAATTAAACCAAAACTACAATATAAGAGCCATGCTGATAAATGCTAGGAAATTAAACCAAAAACTACACTCCCTAGAAGCACTTCTATCACTAGAAGTGCAGTCACAGAAACCTGGTTTAAGGCCTCAGAGAGTACCCTGGACCTGCAAGGCTACAATGCCTTCCACACCTTTAGACTGCAAAATGAACTTGTGAAAACCAAAGGAGGTGGTGTTTCAATCTGTATTAGAGATAAATTCACCTCACGTTTAGTTAGACTGGACAACTCCATGGAGTTACTCCATGTCCAGGTTACGGTGGGTAAGACCCACATTCAAGTCCTAGCCAGTTGTAGACACCCATGAAGCCTACTTAACCAAACTAAAGACAATCCAAATTTTACTGACGACACTGGTTATAGGGGATTTCAGTTATCCCACCATCAACTGGGAAATGTACTCTAGCCCAGACTTGGTAGCACAAAAATTTCTTGACTTTGTGAATTCAAATGCCCTGGAGCAAATTGTACATACCCCAATAAAACAAACATTCTAGATCTGGTCCTCACCAACATGTCAAACAGATGCTCTGCTGCAACTGTTGGACCCTTGTTAGTTAAAACTGACCACAAATCAGTCACCTTCGAACTGACACTAACACCAGAACTCACACAGGGTGAAATCAGACAAAAAAACTTCACCAAGAAAACTATATCCTCCTAGGTGAAGGTATAAATGCATTCCAAGTCCCAACCCAAGCATAAAGTGGTAACTACACCGAAGCTTACACTTAAGCCCTGTACAATCACTTGCATAAGTGTATAAACTCAGCTGTGCCAGATAGAATCAAAGCCAGAGCTCCAAGTATAATCAAGCTGCCATGGTGGACTTCCAGCATCAGCAAACTACAATAAACACAAAACAATTGCTGTCCAAGAAAACAGACAAGGACCCAACAATGAAAAACACCCTCCTTAGCCTTAACAGGCAAATAACATGTCAAATCCTCCAAGAGCTCCTTTGAGAGAAACCTGGCAGGTACTGCAAAGGATAACCATAAGGCCTTTTACAGATATATACATAATCTAAAGGGTAGGATCCAAGCATAGACAGAACTGATGGCCAGTGGTATCACACACACTGACCCCATAGAGATAGTGAACCTGCTAGCGGATAGGTTTTGTGAAAATTTCACTCCCTTATCCCCTCCTAACTTACAACAAACCCTCCCCCAAACTTCCCCTCCACCTTACATATCTGAAGAGCAGGTCTTCAAAGCCCTGTCCAAGGCAAAGAACATAGCCCCAATGGGACCAGATGACATCCCAGGCTGTCTTCTAAACAGGCTAAAACATGAACTAGCATCACCACTAAGTACCTTTTTCAATCATAGCCTAACCATAGGCTTTGTTTCTGCAGAATGGAAAAAACAGTTATTCCCCTCCGCAAAGGTGACCTAGCAATAGACCTGGGGAATTACAGGCCCATAAGCCTGACCAACCTCATCTGTAAGGTCATGGAACATATTATGGACCTCATAAATAAAGATATTGGTTTAAATAAAGATATAGGTGACCTCCAAACACTGGATCCTACCCAATTCGACTTTGTGAAGGGCAGAGCCTGTCTGTTAAATCTGGTGGATTTGTTTGAAAGTGTGACCAAGGCCATTGATGAGGGAAAATCTCTGAACACAACATACCTAAGCTTGGCAAAGGTTTTCAACACAATCCCACATTCAGGCATTCCCACTAAACTTGCCAAACTGAATGCAAACCTCTTTGTTGTAAGATGGATTGCCAATTAGCTCACAAACCAGACTTGCACTATCAAAGTGGGTGACTCCACATCAACCAGCAGACCTGTTACCAGTGGGGTGCTACAGAGGTCAGTACTGGGCCCCCTACTGTTTTGTATATACTTCTCAGAAGTTCAGGTCAAAACTAAAAGGTTGTGGCTGACCATGTTTGCAGATGGCTGCAAACTACGTGCAATCACTGAATCCCCAAATGATGTTAGTATACTCCAGGAGGGTCTTACAGACCAACAATTTGTGTTTTAGTCACAGTCTCAAACTGAATGCAAAGAAATGCATCATCATTCCCTCAGGCACAAGCAATGTCCCTTCACACTATCAGATCAATAACAATACCCTAAGTACCCATGAAGTGGTAAGGGACCTGGGATCACAGGTTGACCGCGACTTTAACTCCGACCACCACATCTACCATTATAAGGAAAGCTTTCCATGTAGCTCACTTGATTAGTAAAGGCATCACCACAACTGCAAAAGAAGTTATAACCCCGCCATACTTGGCACTTATCCAG
This sequence comes from Protopterus annectens, assembly GCF_019279795.1. Classification (NCBI taxonomy): domain Eukaryota; kingdom Metazoa; phylum Chordata; order Ceratodontiformes; family Protopteridae; genus Protopterus; species Protopterus annectens. Next base: position 24,239,148 of record NC_056749.1, read on the forward strand.
CCCATAATTGAGTATAACGCCCTGTGCACCTATAGCAATTAGAGAGATCTCAGAGGTTTCTAACAGAGAAGATCAAGGGCTTCCAGCATGTGCCTTACATGGACCAGTTAAGGTCCCCATCACTATACTCCGTATCGTATAGACTTCTTAGGGGAGACTTATGCCTGGCCTGCAGAACAACCCAAGACTCAAACTTAATGAACTTACTGCATATTTGTAAATCAAATAGGCCTAGGGCTACCCATTCCAGGGACTTAAATATAGTCTGCAACTTAAATAGGACATTCGGGAGGGACAAATTTATCTCCTGGCGACTGACACATCTTTGGAACAGGCTACCAGTTCATGTGAAACAGAGCACCTCTGTGACACTGTTCAAGAGGAACCTGGACAAGTGGATGGGGTACTATAAAGTCTTACCAGGGATAGTGCCCACAACCCTCCTGGACATGTGCAGTCATCACCAAGTGCAATCTTGTATATTGATTAGTACTTCTACAGTAATACAATGGGCTGAAATGGCTAGGCTTAAAATGACCTCTAGGTTGATAGCCTAATAATCTCCAATGATCCTGTGATCCTAAGTGTAGCATTTCATCTCACCAGTTTGTACATAAGAGGCATGCACTAGTACAGGAAGCCTAAAAGAACAATAACCAGGTAGTCCAAGGTAGGAAAACAAATGTACATAGGGAGCAGATTGCAGTCTCGCATCTATTGCAGCATCAAACACTACAGGTACAGCTGAAATAGGAAAAGGGATGTGTAGATCAAAGGGTGATAAAAGCAACAGGAAAATGTGTCAAAGACCATAATCTAAGACTACCCTTGGAAGGTGGCAGAAGCAGGAAGTAGGTAAAGTGGTAATAAATGTGTGTGTTTGGTAGGTGTGGTCCAAATTTTCAGAAAAATGTCTATTGAAATTTTGGGTGAAGACACAGGAAAGTGCCCAGAAATGAGTGTCCCACAACTGGATCATACCAGCTGCAAATTTCAGAACTTTTCTACTGTTTCTTCAAGTCATGCTTTGAGACAGGTCTCCTAAGGAGCATTTCATATAATTAGAGCTAGGGAGGTGGTTCATTCCTAAACAATAAGTGCAGCAAGCTAGGCACCTTTTAAGAGATGTGAGAAAGTAATTAATCTTTAAAATGGTGGACAACTTTATTAAAGTAAGGACGATTTCAGGATGAACTTTGTAAGTTGTTCTGAAGGTGTGCCTTTTCACCTGTTGATTGTCTGGAGATCACAGTAACAGCAATCAGTTACATTAATTCTGGACAGTACTGTGACAACACTTGGTTACATTCATTCTGGACAGTACTGTGACAACACTTGGTTACATTAATTCTGGACAGTACTGTGACAACACTTGGTTACATTAATTCTGGACAGTACTGTGACAACACTTGGTTACATTAATTCTGGACAGTACTGTGACAACACTTGGTTACATTAATTCTGGACAGTACTGTGACAACACTTGGTTACATTAATTCTGGACAGTACTGTGACAACACTTGGTTACATTAATTCTGGACAGTACTGTGACAACACTTGGTTACATTAATTCTGGACAGTACTGTGACAACACTTGGTTACATTAATTCTGGACAGTACTGTGACAACACTTGGTTACATTAATTCTGGACAGTACTGTGACAACACTTGGTTACATTAATTCTGGACAGTACTGTGACAACACTTGGTTACATTAATTCTGGACAGTACTGTGACAACACTTGGTTACATTAATTCTGGACAGTACTGTGACAACACTTGGTTACATTAATTCTGGACAGTACTGTGACAACACTTGGTTACATTAATTCTGGACAGTACTGTGACAACACTTGGTTACATTAATTCTGGACAGTACTGTGACAACACTTGGTTACATTAATTCTGGACAGTACTGTGACAACACTTGGTTACATTAATTCTGGACAGTACTGTGACAACACTTGGTTACATTAATTCTGGACAGTACTGTGACAACACTTGGTTACATTAATTCTGGACAGTACTGTGACAACACTTGGTTACATTAATTCTGGACAGTACTGTGACAACACTTGGTTACATTAATTCTGGACAGTACTGTGACAACACTTGGTTACATTAATTCTGGACAGTACTGTGACAACACTTGGTTACATTAATTCTGGACAGTACTGTGACAACACTTGGTTACATTAATTCTGGACAGTACTGTGACAACACTTGGTTACATTAATTCTGGACAGTACTGTGACAACACTTGGTTACATTAATTCTGGACAGTACTGTGACAACACTTGGTTACATTAATTCTGGACAGTACTATGACAACACTTGGTTACATTAATTCTGGACAGTACTGTGACAACACTTGGTTACATTAATTCTGGAGATCAGTACCTATTTACATTAATTATGGATGCTACTATAGCATCCAAAAGGTGAAATAACTATCCCGGCATAGTGTAGCCTCCCTAACATCTCAGATGCCCAGGTGAGAGCCGCCCTGTCTAAAGCTAAAAACACAGCATCAATGGGACCGGACGGTGTCCCGGGCTGTGTGCTACACGAACTCCAAGAGGAACTAAACCCACACATAAGGCTGCTGTTTAATCTTAGCCTTACTACAGGATACGTACCCAAAGAGTGGCGTACGGCAACAATGGTCCCACTTCACAAAGGCGGTGCTTCTACAGACCCTGGAAATTACCGCCCCATAAGCTTGATGAGCCTGGTCTGCAAAGCTGTGGAGAGGATCATTATGGAACTCATAAACAAAGACATTGGGGACCTATAGACATTGGATCCTACCCAATTTGGCTTTGTCAAGGGCAGATCCTGCCTTTTGAACTTGGTCGACCTTTTTGAAACAGTCACTAAGGCCATTGATGAGGGTAAGGCAGTTCACACAGCCTACCTTGACCTTGCAAAAGCCTTTGACACAATACCCCACACGGGCATCATAGACAAACTCACCAGCTTAAATGTAAACCCATATGTCATGAGATGGGTTGCAAACTGGCTCAAGGACAGAACCCACAGGGTCAGAGTTGCTGGAGCTATGTCAGACTCCAAGCCAGTCACAAGCGGTGTCCCACAGGGCTCAGTCCTGGGACCCCTCTTGTTCGGCATTTATTTTTCCGAGGTATAGGCAAACATAGGAGGATTGTGGCTGACAAAGTTCGCAGATGACTGCAAACTGGGTGCCATAATTGATACTCCAGCGGACACAAACATCCTTCAGAGAGGCCTCATAGAAACGGATAATTGGTGCCAGAGCCATGGCCTTAAGCTGAACGCCAAAAAATGTATAGTCATACCCTTTGGGAAAAACAAGGTACCCACAAATTACCACATAGGTGGTAATCCATTAAGTCTGGAAGAGGTAATCAGGGACCTAGGGACCCAGGTTGACAGTAACCTCTCATTTGACACTCACATTGCCAAAGTGGTTAGGAAGACCTTCTATATTGCCCACCTTATCATGAAGGGTTTCACATCTAGATCAAGAGAGGTCATTGTGCCCCTGTACACTTCTCTTATCAGGCCAATGATTGAGTACAATGCCCCATTTGGGATGTATCTTACCCGACATCTGCAGCAGTTGGAAAGACCCCAAAAGTTCCTCACCAAGAGGATAAAGGGTCTTAAACATATGTCATATGCTGCCCGACTGAAAAAACTCCAGCTCTATTCAGTCGCATACCGCCTACTCAGAGGTGACCTGTGCCTGATGTACAAGGCCATGTCCAATCCGGAATTAATGGACATGCTCCATCTCAGAAAATCCAAATCCATCAGAGCCACGAGAGCAAGAGACTTAAACCTCAACACAGAAATAAATAGGACGTGCTGGAGGGACAGATTCATAACCCAGAGGCTTCCTACACTCTGGAACAGAATCCCAGTCCATGTTAGGCAGAGCCCCTCACTAACTCTATTCAAGAGAAATCTTGACGAGTGGATGGGAGATCGTAGGTTTACCCCGGGGGTCATCTCTGTGTCACTACTAGACAGAGGCACAGCAAACTAAACCCTAAATGGGAGTAGTATTCTCATCCTAAGGGGTGGTGAAAGCCACACACACTCTGGCTAGGCTTATAAATGCCCTAGGGCAGATAGCCTAGTACGAATCTATGAACCTAAGCACTCAGTGACATTAATTCTAAATGTTACTATGGCAGCACTCAAGTTACATTAATTCTGGACAGTACTGTGACAGCACTTGATTACATTAATTCAGGAGGTCAGCACCTATTTACATTAATTCTGGATGTTACTATAGTAGCGCTCAGTTACATTAATTCTGGACAGTACTGTGACAGCACTAGGTTACATTAATTTTGGAGATCAGCACCTATTTACATTAATGCTGGATGTTACTATAACAGCACTCAATTACATTAATTCTGGACAGTACTGTGACAACACTTGGTTACATTGATTCTGGACAGTACTGCGCCAGCACTTGGTCACATTAATTCTGGAAAGTACTGTGACAGCACTTGGTTACATTAATTCCAGAGGTCAGAACCTATTTACATTAATTCTAGATGTTACTATAGCAGCACTCAGTTACATTAATTCTGGACAGTACTGTGACAGCACTTGGTTACATTAATTCTGGAGGTCGGCACCTATTTACATTAATTCTGGATGCTACTATAGCAGCACTCAGTTACATTAATTCTGGACAGTACTGTGACAACACTTGGTTACATTAATTCTGGACAGTACTGTGACAACACTTGGTTACATTCATTGTGGAGGTCAGCAACTATTTACATTAATTCTGGATGTTACTATAGTAGCACTCAGTTACATTAATTCTGGACAGTACTATGATAGCACTTGGTTACATTAATTCTGGAGATCAGCACCTATTTACATTAATGATCGATGTTACTGTAGCAGCACTCAGTGACATTAATTCTAGATGTTGCTACGCTAGCACTCAGTTACATTCATTTTGGACAGTACTGTGACAACACTTGGTTACATTAATTCTGGACAGTACTGTGCCAGCACTTGGTTACATTAATTCTGGACAGTATTGTCACAGCACTTGGTTTCATTAATTCTGGAGATCAGCACCTATTTACATTAATTCTGGATGTTACTATAGCAGTACTCAGTTATATTAATTCTGGACAGTACTGTGCCAGCACTTGGTTACATTAATTCTGGACAGTACTGTGACAGCACTTAGTTACATTAATTTTGGAGATTAGCACCTATTTACATTAATTCTGGATGCTACTATAGCAGCACTCAGTGACATTAATTCTAGAAGTTACTACGCCAGCACTCAAGTTACATTAATTCTGGACAGTACTGTGACAGCACTTGGTTTTAATAATTCTGGAGGTCAGCACCTATGTACATTAATTCTGGATGTTACTGTGGCAGCACTCAGTGACATTAATTCTGGACAGTAATGTCCCAGCACTTGGTTTCATTAATTCTGGAGGTCATCACCTATTTACATTAATTCTGGATGTTACTGTAGTAGCACTCAGTTACATTAATTCTGGACAGTACCTTGACAGCACTTAGTTACATTAATTCTGAAGATCAGCACCTATTTACTTTAATTCTGGATGTTACTATGCCAGCACTCAGTTACATTAATTCTGGACAGTACTGTGACAGCAGTTGGTTACATTAATTCTGGATAGTACTGTGACAGCACTTAGTTACATTAATTCTGGAGGTCAGCACATATTTACATTAATTCTGGATGCTACTATAGCAGCACTCAGTTACATTAATTCTGGACAGTACTGTGACAACACTTGGTTACATTAATTCTGGACAGTACTGTGACATCACTTGGTTACATTAATTCTAGAGGCCAGCACCTATTTACATTGATTCTAGATGTTACTATGCCAGCACTCAGTTACATTCATTCTGGACAGTACTATGACAGCACTTGGTTACATTAATTCTGGAGATCAGCACCTATTTACATTAATTCTAGATGTTACTATGCCAGCACTCAGTTTTATTAATTCTGGACAGTACTATGACAGCACTCAGTTACATTAATTCTGGACAGCACTTGGTTACATTAAATCTGGAAGGTCAGTACCTATTTCCATTAATTCTGGATGTTAGTATAGTAGCACTCAGTTACATTCATTCTGGAGATAACTATGATATCACTCATCTACTTTAATTCTGGAGATTGCTATGGCAACTTTGTTACATTAATTTTGGAGTTTACTACAACAGCATTTTCTTACTTTAATTCTGGAGATAGCTATGGCAACTTTGTTACATTAATTCTGGAGATTACTACAACAGCATTTTCTTACTTTAATTCTGGAGATTGCTATGACAACTTTGTTACATTAATTCTGGAGATTACTACAACAGCATTTTCTTACTTTAATTCTGGAGATTGCTATGACAACTTTGTTACATTAATTCTGGAGATTACTGTAACAGCATTTTCTTACTTTAATTCTGGAGATTGCTATGACAACTTTGTTACATTAATTCTGGAGATTACTACAACAGCATTTTCTTACTTTAATTCTGGAAATTGCTATGGCAACTTTGTTACATTAATTCTGGAGATTACTACAACAGCATTTTCTTACTTTAATTCTGGAGATTGCTGTGACAACTTTGTTACATTAATTCTGGAGATTACTACAACAGCATTTTCTTACTTTAATTCTGGAGATTGCTATGACAACTTTGTTACATTAATTCTGGAGATTACTACAACAGCATTTTCTTACTTTAATTCTGGAGATTGCTATGACAACTTTGTTACATTAATTCTGGAGATTACTGCAACAGCATTTTCTTACTTTAATTCTGGAGATTGCTATGACAACTTTGTTACATTAATTCTGGAGATTACTACAACAGCATTTTCTTACTTTAATTCTGGAGATTGCTGTGACAACTTTGTTACATTAATTCTGGAGATTACTACAACAGCATTTTCTTACTTTAATTCTGGGGATTGCTGTGACAACTTTGTTACATTAATTCTGGAGATTACTACAACAGCATTTTCTTACTTTAATTCTGGAGATTGCTATGGCAACTTTGTTACATTAATTCTGGAGATTACTACAACAGCATTTTCTTACTTTAATTCTGGATATTGCTATGACAACTTTGTTACATTAATTCTGGAGATTACTACAACAGCATTTTCTTACTTTAATTCTGGAGATTGCTGTGACAACTTTGTTACATTAATTCTGGAGATTACTGCAACAGCATTTTCTTACTTTAATTCTGGATATTGCTGTGACAACTTTGTTACATTAATTCTGGAGATTACTACAACAGCATTTTCTTACTTTAATTCTGGAAATTACTATGACATTAGTAAAACAAACTGGTAAAACAGAAAATAAACTATATCAAAAATAAATTATGTTGCATAGGGAAAGGTTCTAAACATTTTAAATGTGGTCCTTAAGATGCCTTTTTGTCTTTCCCACATAATAACTGGATATATCTGACACTTTAATAAATGTACTATATTTTTACTTGAACCTCTAAAATGACCTTTGATGTTGAATCTGTTTGTGAGGTATAGGTACACTGAGAAAGATGCTCCACACTTACAAGTTCCATATCTTTTAAAGAAACTTAACCTCTCACTATGTCCAATAGTTTCCAGATGTTTTTTAAAAGTTTTGTTCTTCCTATATACAATTTTGGGTTGGTCCCCAATAAACTTAACACATACTCTTTCAGAAGAAGTAAAGGACCAATTTTTATGTAGAACCCCTAAGATGGCCTTACTATCTAATGAATATATAGTAATGAATACATTTTTATTGAAATCAATTTTTTTTATTATTGTTATTATTATTAATAATGGGGTCATCACTGAAGGTTTCTCTAGCAGCGGAGTTTAGTATAGGAAATAAGTCCCCATTTCCCTCTTAATAACCACTTCTGCTTTAATACCTTCTAGGCAATTCATAGGGTAACCTCCTGCTGGAAGCATACTAATTAATACCTCTACTTCCCTTTGAAAAACTTCAAGCTCACACACCATTTGAGCCAATCTAACTAGTTGGCCATTCGCCACTAGTATTTTCTGGTGTGATGGATGCCGACTTGGAAAATGTAAGTAGGAGTATCTATCTCTACTATAATTACTAGAAAAATTTTAAAAATCCACCGTGTTTTTAATGCATTCCAAAAATTCTTGTAATTTTTCTTCACAGTCATTCCAAAGAATAAAAATGTTATCCAAAAACCTGGTGTACAATAACTAGGAACCACTATACTCATTATTTAAAATAAACTGATCTTCCCACTTGGCCATCAAAAAAATTGCAAATATTGGGGCACAGATCGCACCCATGGTGACCCCATTTTTTTTTGCCAAAAATATTGGCACTCAAAAAATAAAAAAAATATTTTTTTTAATACTGTGTCCATTAGGGCTACCAAACCATTAACTGACACTGTCCCACCATTTAAACATTTAATTAATTGGTTCTCAAACCATTCAAGCCCCTTTTCATGGGGAATAACCCCAAATAAGTTATTAACATCAATGGTAACAAAAATCACATCTGAACAAAATTCTGTGTTAACAGTGCCTAGAATCCTCACATATTTGTGGAATTTCATTAATACATTTCTTAAGAACAAAATCAAGGTATTTAGCTATCCGTTTAGCATCAACTATAGGTCTAAGGGGTGGCCTTTCAATACATTTATGTATATTGGGAAGACCAAAGATGCTTATTACCACAGCTGTATCATTACACATGAAATCAAAATCATGCTTAGAAATTTGACCATCCATAAATAAATCCTATAATAAATTTTTGCAAATGCCACATTCACTTCATCCCAAGATACAATCTCATATATAGTACGCATCAAAAGTGCATTCATCTAATCAAGCTAAGCACTTTTATCCATTACAACTAACCCTCCACCCTTATTGGGTTTCATAACTCAACTAGAACTGTCATAAGATATATTGTTGAACAACCTTTTTTCATTAACAAACATGTTGTAATATTTAGTTTCACAACTCTTTCCCAGGATATTCTGAATGTCTAGTTCACAAGCTTTTTCAAACATCTGTAAGATATGATTAAGGGGAGGGTTAAATATGCTTGGCCTATTTAAAGAGTTAGTTTGAATGTTTGTTGAATTACCCCTGAACAATATTGCTAAATTAAGTTAATGCATAAAGGTTTTAGGATCCAATAAAGTATTGACAATGTCTGCTCTTTGTGAGAATGAATGACAATCCCTTCAATATAACATTAACATGTTGTGAACTAATTAGTTTAGATGACTAATTATAAATTTTAAAATCACCACTTTCATTAGAAATTACGGAAACAGTTCCTTCACCAGAAGTTACACAAGTCTCTATACTAACCGCAAATTCCTCTTGATTCTTCCAATTGTTGTTGTTTAGCTTCGCTCCCTGTAAAAGATACTGTTCTGATGTCTGTTGCCTTCTCCATTCTTTGTTGTTTTTTGGCACGGTCTGATACACTCCAGTATCTAAACTTCCCCGTTCTCTAAAGGGGTGTTGCCTTCACTCTTCTTCTTCTTTTTTCGGCCCCTCCCGTTAGGGGACGCCACAGCAGATCATCTGCTTCCATTTCTTCCTGTCCTCTGCATCTTGCTCTGTCACACCAACCACCTGCATGTCCTCTCTCACCACATCCATAAACCTTATCTTAACTCTGCCATGTCAAGCTCTGACTCCTGCCTTTTTGTCATTGCCACTGTCTCCAACCCATATAACATAGTTGGTATCACTAACCAATTGTAGAGCTTCCCTTTCACTCTTACTGGTACTCATCTGTCACAAATCACTCCTGACACTCTTCTCCACCCACTCCATCCTGCCTGTACTGTCTTCTTCACCTCTCTTCCACACTCACCATTACTCTGAACTGTTGATGCCAAGTATTTAAACTCATCCACCTTCAGCACCTCTACTCCCTGCATCCTCACCATTCCTCTATCCTCCCTCTCATTCACACACACATATTCTGTCTTAGCCCTGCTGACCTTCATTCCTCTTCTCTCTAGAGCATATCTCCACCTCTCCAGGGTCTCCTCAACCTGTTCCCTACTCTCACTACAGATCACAATGTCATCTGCAAACATCATAGTCCACGGGGACTCCTGTCTGATCTCGTCTGTCAACCTGTCCATCACCATTGCAAATAAGAAAGGGCTCAGAGCTGATCCTTGATGTAATCCCACCTCCACCTTAAACGCATCCTTCACTTCCACTGCAGACCTCATCGCTGTCACACTACCCTCGTACATATCCTGTACCACTCTTACATACTTCTTTGACACTCCCGACTTCCTCATACAATACCACAACTCCTCTCTAGGCACCCTGTCATATGCTTTCTCTAAATCCACAAAGACACAATGCAACTCCTTCTGACCTTCTCTGTACTTCTCCATCAACACTCTCAGAGCAAACATCGCATATGTAGTGATAATAGAAATAATAAAATAATAGAAATAATTACTAATAGAAAGTCAGTTGCATGTCTGTCTATCAAAGAAGCATGTTAGGCTGACATTTCAAAAAGACAGGAGGATAGTGGGTTGATATCAAGAGGCAGAGTTTTCCAGAATTTGGATACACATAACCAGGGAGTGATTCACTCTTGATTTTTACATTTGGGAACATGTTATAAGGCAGCACTGGTAATTATCATTATTGAACATGAGAGGCTCAGGTAAGTGTTGAATAGAGGGAGGTGATCTTTTTGTCATAAAGTAATTTTAATGCAAAGAGAAGCTGGACCAAAGACAGATGATTTAGAAAGTAGCTGTATCTCATTCTAACTTTCCATGTTTTTACTATCAAATTGTTACACTTTAATTAGTTTTCTTGAAAATAATCAGTTTATTCCATTTGTTTTTGTGTTTGTTTAGATCCTCCAGATGAGATCCGGAACCTGAGGTGTTTCCGTGCAGGACAGGATGCAGACATGAACTGCACGTGGCATAGAGGACGACACCCATTGATAGCCACCAATTACACTTTGTACCTTATGAAACAACAGCAGTGAGTTTGTCCTGACTCTGTCATGGGGGGTGCTTATACCTGATGTGAAGGATAAATAACCTGTAGTAAAGTAGCTGCTTCACTGTAACTTTTCTATTTCCATTGCCAGCACATTTCCTCTGACAGTAACACCATGCCAGAATATCACTGCGACACATATTATCCTAGTGGTGACCCCAGGCTGTTACATTGCGCTTGACTCTCTTTTTATTATTGTCCTTTTTCACAAAGCAGTTTACAAGCTCCTAGGTATTGACCTCAGATGACCATGTGTTAGCACAGTATTCCTCCAGTAATCCCTTGCTTGCAGATTGGATCACTAGCATCCCCACACCAGCACATTACCAGTGGCAGTGACTCTGTTCTACAACATGAAGCAGTAATGCCCTCATCCCACCACTGTTGCACAACAGTGACCCTGCATTGTCACTTTATATGAGTAACCCTCTGTCAGCACATTACACAATGAACCTGTATCAGCACATTACACAACAGTGACCCTGTGTCAGCACATTAAGCAGCAGTGACCCTATGTCAGCACATTACACAACAGTGACCCTGTGTGCAAATTATACAGCAGTGACCCTGTGCTGGAACTGTCTATGAGTTACTCTTTATCAGCACATTACACAACAATGAACCTGTATCAGCACATTACACAACAGTGACACAGTATCAGCACTTTACACAACAGTGACCCTGTGTCAGCACTTTACACAACAGTGACTCAGTATCGGCAGATTACACAGCAGTGACCCTATGTCAGCACATTACACAGCAGTGACCCTATGTTAGCACTGTATATGAGTAACTCTCTGTCAGCACATTACACAACAATGAACCTGTATCAGCACATTACACAACAGTGACTCAGTATCGGCACATTACACAACAGTGACCCTGTTTCAGCACATTACACAGTGGTGACCCTATGTTAGCATATTACACAGCAGTGACCCTGTGTTAGCATTGTATATGAGTAACTCTCTGTCAGCACAATACACAACAATGAACCTGTATCAGCACATTACACAACAGTGACTCAGTATTGGGCACATTACACAACGGTCACCCTGTGTCAGCACATTACACAACAATGGACCTGTATCAGCACATTACACAACAATGATTCAGTATCAGCACATTACACAGCAGTGACCCTGTGTCAGCACCTTACTCAACAGTGACCCTGTTTCATTGCATTATAGAACAGTGACTCTGTGTCAGCACATTACACAGCAGTCGCCCCATGTTAGCACTTTATGTGAATAACTGTCTGTCAGCACATTACACAACGGTGACCCTGTATCAGCACATTACACAATAGTGACCCTATGTCAGCATACTATACAACAGTGACTCAGTGTCAGTACATTACACAGCAGTGACCTTGTCAGCACATTACACAGCAGTGACCCTGTATCAGAACATTACACAACAGTGACCCTATGAAAGCACATTACACAACAATGGCTCAGTATCAGCACATTACATAGCAGTGACCCTGTGTCAGCACATTACACAACAATGACCCTATGTCAGCAATTTACAGAACAGTGACCCTGTGTCAGCACATTACACTGTAGTGACCCTATGTTAGCACTGTATATGAGTAACTCTCTGTCAGCACATTACACAACAGTGACTCAGTATCAGCACATTACACAGCACTGACCCTGTATCAGTACATTACACAACAGTGACCCTCTGTCAGCACTTTACATAACAGTGATCCTGTGTCAGCACATTACACAACAGTGACCCTGTATCGGCACATTACATAGCAGTGACTCTATGTTAGCACTTTATGTGAATAACTGTCTGTCAGCACATTATACAATGGTGACCCTCCTGTGTCAACAGATTACACAACAGTGTCTTAGTGTCAGCACATTACATAATGGTGACCCTATGTTAGTACCTTACACAACAGTGATCCTGTGTCAGCACATTACACAGTGGTGACCCTATGTCAGCATATTACACAGCAGTGACCCTGTGTCAGCACATTACATAGCAGACACTCTATGTTAGCACTTTATGTGAATAACTGTCTGTCAGCACATTACATAATGGTGACCCTGCATTAGCACATTACACAGCAATGAACCTGTATCAGCACATTACACAGCAGCGACCCTGTGTTAGCACATTACACCAGCAGTGACCCTGTGTTAGCACTGTATATGAGTAACTCTGTCAGCACATTACACAACAATGAACCTGCATCAGCACATTATATAACAGTGACTCGGTATCGGCACATTACACAACAGTGACCCTGTGTCAGCACATTACACAACAGTGACCCTATGTCAGCACATTACACAGTGGTGACTCTTTGTCAGCACATTATACAGTGGTGACTCTATGTCAGCACATTATACGGCAGTGACCCTGTGTCAGCACCTTACACAGCAGTGACACTATGTCAGCACATTACACAGAGCAGTGACCCTGTGTTAACACTTTATATGAGTAAACCTGTGTCAACACATTACACAGCAGTGACCCTGTGTCAGCACATTACACAGCAATGACCCTATGTTAGCACTTTATATGAGTAACCTTCTGTCAACACATTACACAACAGTGACAATGTTTCAGCTCATTACACAGGAGTGACCCTTTGTCAGCACATTACACAACAGTGACCATGTGCCATCACATTTGAGTAATGCCCTCATGCTACCACTGTTAGATAGCATTGATCCTGTGTTAGCATTTTAAATGAGTGACCCAATGTCAGCACATTACAGAACAATGACCTTGTGTCAGTATATGACACAACAGTGACCCTGTGTCATCACATTACAGAGTAATGCCTTCATTCTATCACTGTTATGTAACAGTGATCCTGTGTTATCACTTCAAATGAGTGACCCTGTGTCAGCACATTACAGAACATTGATCCTATATCAGCACATTACACAACAGTGGTGCTGTGTCAGCACATTACACAATAGCGGCCCTATGTCAGCACACCACACAACAGTGACCCTATGTCAGCACTTTACCCAACAGCGACCCTATGTCAGCACTTTACCCAACAGTGACCCTGTGTCAGCACTTTACACAACAGTAACCTTGTGTCAGCACATTATGCTACAGCTACCCTATGTCAGAACATTACACAGCAGTGACCCTATGTTAGCACTTTATATGAGTAACTCTGTGTCAGCACATTACACAATAGTGACTCTGTCTCAGCACATTACACAACAGTGACCCAGTGTCTTCACATTACAGAGTAAATCCCTCATGCTATCACTGCTACACAAGTGATCCTGTGTTAGGACTTTAAATGAGTGACCCTGTGTCAACACATTACAGAAAAATTACCCTGTGTCAGCACACGACACAACAGTGATACTGTGTCAGCACATTGCACAAAAGTGACCCTTTATCAGCACATTACAGAACAGTCACCCTTTGTTAGTGCATTAAACAGCAGTAACTCTTTACCAATACATTACACAGCAGTGACCCCATGCCAAGACATTACTGAGCAATGACCCTCTGCTAGCAGTTTGCCCATCATGCTTGTAAGATATTTCTAAACTGTGTCTGAGACTGTCAAGCGTGGAGCTGTGACACAAGCTTGATACTGACTCCTGGCATCTTCAACTGCTGTGTGAAGACTGAGAACATAACTTATGCATTCTATGGCTAGTAATTCCACTTTCTTAAACCTCTAAACCTCAGTTACCTCTGTATACGCAGCTTTTGGTGAATGACTAAGGTATTGTAAATAATGGTGTAGCAGGATTACTATCCAGTTATGCAAAATTTTACTGTTAACTGATTTAATCTACTGACTGTTTTCTAATGCTAACCTCTCCAATTCAAACTACTACTAAAAGACTATCCATATAAAACCTAAAGACCATCTGTATAAAACCTGAAGACTACCCATATAAAACCTGAAGACTACCCATATAAAACCTGAAGACTACCCATATAAAACCTGAAGACTATCCATATGAAACCTGAAGACCATCCATATGAAACCTGAAGATCATCCATATGAAACCTGAAGACCATCCATATGAAACCTAAGACCACCCATATGAAACCTGAAGACTACCTGTATAAAACCAGGCTCTGATCCTGCAGTTCCACAGGCTGAACCTGCTCCTCCCTCTGTCCACCATCAGCATGCTTTGACTATGTTAAAAGAGAAGTACTTTGCCTAGGTTATACATTACTAATGACAGTGACTGTTCCATAGAGTGTACTCAGTGTGTTTAATGTCATCTATATGAACTGCAGCTTGTGAATACTCTTATCTATTGACAATGTTCTTTACAGCTTGTTATATGTCTGTATATTTGCACTATATGTTTATAGCTTCACATTGTATGAACTGAAGCTGAGTTTTTACTTAATTAATATATTGTTTGCCCTGTATTGTGCTTTGTAATAACTGTAACTATGTTATGTCAGTGTGGAGCATTTCTCCCTGGGCCTCCATTAAAAATGGGATACAAATGGGATATTATCCCAGTTGAACTGTTGGCAATCTTCTCTTGATAATTTCTTGATATAAATTGTTAAGTTTTTTTAATTTTTTAATTATATTATATTTATATATGTATATGTGCCACAATAGTGCCAATAATCAATCAACACTCTTTGGTTAGTCTCTTGCTCACTGTGTTAATTTGCTGCTTTGCTTCCTTCTTCACCTTTCTTTTATCCTTAAATTTTTTAATTAACCACCTGATCACTAACAGGTTAAAAGAAGTGAACTGTTGTTAGTTGGTGTGTGGAAGAAGCTTCTGTGTATCAACGTTAGTTTTTTTTTTTCCTCTGTGTAATTTTTACTTTTTTTTCTTTTTTTGGGCTCTGGCTTTTGGTTTCGTTCCTGTGGATTTACAAAGTTTAGTAAGTAAATAAAATAAGTAAACTGCTTACTAGCACACCGTGGTTGTTTCCTTGTCTAGTACCTACAGATGATCAGTTGTAATCAGAGTACTCTACTAGTAAACAAATGTAAAATAAAATAAAACAGTGGATGTTCTTCGTGTTTCACTGCTGCAGTCCTAACCATTGGGTTATCCATGCTGTGGTAGCCCTCATTTGGTCTGAATACCAGAGTCAAGGTTTTGTGCGTCGGCTGCTGTCGCTTGCTGAGGGATGTCAGATTGTCCGAGCTGTAAAAGAGAGCAGGCGATGCCATTACCTCAGTCTTTCTTGCTCTGGAGCCCAGTGCAGAAGCAATTCACAACAGTGCCGGTCGGCTGTTTCCAGATTTCGAACTTCAACTGAAAACGTCTAAAGCTAAGTACCCCGTTGGGGATCCTTACTTTTTCTTGCACTAACTAATGTCTGAAAAAGTCAATAACTGTCTCACCTGTGGAAAGCAAATACCACACCGAGACTTCCATTCTTACTGCATCACTTGCTTAGGCCCAGATCACGACATACCCCGCTGTCGGTTCTGTACCCTCTTTAACACTAGAACTATTCATTGTAGAGCTGTGTTTATAGCCAGTTATTTTCATCTTCCATCTCCGTTTACCGATATGGCATCTGTCAGTCAGCAAACCACAGATCTTCCAAAAAAACATAAAGATAAGGAAAGAGATAGACTGCATAAGACCAAGCCTTCCGATGACACCACCACTAAATGAGTCGTCAGTTCTTCAGAATTTATTGAGGCACTTTCGCAGCCCCAGATGCCTGACTCGATTACTTCGCAGGCCTCTACTGACACCCTTTTGGAATCCTGTATGCTGCAGATGTCTGCATTGTCTAATGAGCCTTTGGCTGTCTCTGCCTCGGTTGGGTCCAGAGCCACTAAGCAGGCACCGGCATCCGAGGATACCGCTTACACTTCAGCTTTCACTTGAAGGCCTTTGCCCTCTCTTCTGACTAACACACCAACAGCACTGAGGGATACTCTTCAGGCCAGACTTAGAGCTACTCCAAAGGAAACAGCAAAAAGTCACCATTCCACTACTCCTCCCCCTCCTCAAGCTAGAATGCTTAAAATTGCAGAGGATCTCATTACTTTCATCTGGGGTAATCAGGCCACTCCAGCCAAAAGGAGAAGGGAACCTTCTCCAGACATCCAATCAGATTTAGATTCAGAGGGATCTGACTCTTCTGTTTTTGAAGAGGAAAATCCTCTTACTGTCTATGAAGACTCAGATGCAGAAGATTCTATTCCTTCTGCATCACCTCCAGAGGACTTTTCCTTTGGGGAAACCCTCCACACCCTCAGGGCACACTTCCAGTGGGAATCAACAGATTTCCCTCAATCCAAGAAAAGACTAAGACAGTTTCTGGACCTCCCCCAGCACAGGCCTCTGACCATCCCATCCATCTTGGAAGGTGGTAGATGATGTTTACCAAGAATCCAGCCTTACCCCTGACACCCTTCCACCCACCCCCAGAAAATATGACAGATACTACAGGATACCTGACTCTCATAAATTCCTCTACAGAAATCCTATAGCACATCCAGAGGTGATTACTCAGGGACTTAAGGGAGTTAAGGCTACCTCTGCAAATAATCCTACTCCCTCAGACAAAGAATCCAGGGCCCTGGACAGATGGGTAAAAATGTATATACTTCTACAGCTTTAACTAAAAGGGCTCTCAACTGTCAGTTCCATATGTTAAAATATCAACAGCACACTTTGGAACTTTTGAAACTGAACATTTCTGCTTTACCAGATTTTGCCAACAATAAATAGATAACAGAATTACTGCACTCTTCATCTCAGGTGGCAAAGCACTCCTTGCACTGTGGATTTGATGCGCTAGAAACTTCTAGCAGGGCAACAGTGACAGGATCTGTTATCAGAAGACATGCATGGTTGAAGGAACAACCTTTCCCTGAGCATGTCCAAGCCAAAATCATGGATTCACCTCTTGACAAAGACAGCTTGTTTGGACCGAAAACTGAAGAGGTACTTAAAAAAATGGAAGACAAAGCAAAATCGATGCAGACTGTTAAAGATTTTCTTCAAATACAACCTCCTAGGTTCAGTAAAAATTTTCCCTCTAAACACTGGTCCTTTCCTGCACCAAACAGGCAGGCACAAGGCATAAGGACAGACCCACCGACTCAAAAACCCAGGGCCAGCAAAGAACTAAAAAATGGCCCCCTCAAACACTAGAGCAAGGAGTTCAAAAGCAACCCTGTATGGAAAAAACTCTCAATGACTACCTTTCCCATCTCTGCCTGGCTCCACCATACCAAAAGCTAGGAGGAAGGCTATCTCTATGCAGAGAAAATTGGAACTCTATAACAAAAGATCAGTGGGTCTTAAAAATCATTGCTCAGAGGTAAAAATTAAATTTCCAAGAGCTACCTCCTCCAAGAGGGTACCCAAACCTACCTCCAAACCAGTGGGCAGAAGCACTAAAACAAGTGCAAAACCTAATATCCCTAAGAGCAGTAGAACTTGTACCTCCAGAACCAGTTGCAAAAGGATTCTATTCCGGACTATTCTTTGTTTCCAGGAAAGAGGAGACTTGGAGTCCCATCGTGGACCTATCCTTTCTGAATATCTTCACGGTAATCCCAAAATTCAAAATGTTACCTTACAACAGCTTCTACCTATGCTGCCAAACAAAGCTTGGATGGTCACCTTAGACATAAAGGATGCTTACCTGCACATCCCAATAAGGGAATCATACAGAAAATTCCTGCCCTTCAGAGCAGGATCACTATACTTTCAATTCTCTGCTTTGCCCTTTGGCTTATCTACTGCTCCCAAGGTATTCACCAAATGTCTAGCTCCTGCTATTGACATTTACAGGCAAAACAATGTACACATTTACCCTTTCCCTGGACGACTGTCTCATCTAGGCAGACTGCAAGGAACCGCTCCTGCAGCACCTGTCATTTGTAAAATCCTACTCGCCTTTCTGGGGTTTACTATCAATGAAAGAAAATCAAAACAGATACCTACCAGGAAAATCATAGTTCTGGGAGCCTTACTTGACACAGAACACCAAATGGCCTTTCACTCCCCAGAAAAACAAAGTTTCCTACCAAAATACTTCACTATTCTGGCCTCCCAAACCCAGCTTTCTGCCAGAAAATTCCTGCAAGCTCTAGGGTACATGACCTCATGCATCCTCCTGGTACCTCTGGCCAGATTGCACATGAGGAATATTCAGTGGTACATAAAGAACCTATGGTGTCAACACTCACAACCTCTGTACACCTCCCTGCCTGTGATCCCTTGCATAAGATCCGAGTTCCTCTGGTGGGCCCAGGCCTGTGCTCTGAACAAGAGACTTCCATTCACCCTCCATCCATCAGACCATACCATAACTACATATGCTTTGGACATAGCCTGGGGCACCCACCTAGAAGACAGATGCATCCAAGGTCTCTGGGACACACAAATACTACCCTTGCACATCAACCAAAAGGAAATGATAGCAGTGCAAAACACTCTGGCATCCTTCAAACCCTACCTCAAACCAATGGTTCTTCTCATAAAAACAGACATCACAGTCATGTGGTACATCAACAAACAGGGAAGGACTCAATCTTACCCCCTGTGCTGACTAGCCATGAACCTGTGGCTATCAGCCTCATCCATGGGACTACATCTTACAGCCCAATACCTTCCGGGCATCAGCAACACCCTAGCAGACCACCTAAACAGAAACCTACTGGAGCCACATGAGTGGCAAATCCACAGAGACATTTTTCTGCAAATTACCCACACATGGGGGACCTCCCAGGTGGACGTCTTTGCCTCTCATTTAAATCACCAAGTACAGAAATTCTGCACCAGGGAGTACCATCACCTGGCCTGGAAGGTCGATGCCCTGACCTCCCCTTGGAATACCCTCTTTGTGTATGCATTCCCACCTCTACCTCTCATTCCAAAAGTACTAACCAAGATAAGGGAGGAAAAACCAAGAGCAATACCCATTGCCCCAGATTGGCCCAGACAGCATTGGTACCCACTGCTGCACAGCCTATCTCACCAGCCCTCCTGGCAGCTACCTCTGATACCTCACCTGCTATCCCGGGGGGGGGGGACAATGCTGCACCCAGTCATTCATACATTCAAGCTCTCAGCATGGCTTATTCTACCAAAACCAACAAGGAATCTATGCTAAGCAAGCAAGTCCTTGACATCATTACAGAAGCCAGAAGGCCCAGCACCAGAAAATCTTACGCTGGAAAATGGAAAAGATTCTGCTCCTGGAGCCATTCCAAGGGGGGCAGACATACATATGCCCTCCATTCCTGTTATTCTAGATTATCTTGCTGACTTTCTTAGTAAGGGTCTCTCCTTCTCCTCCATAAAGATCCATGCCTCTGCCATCTTGGCACACTTTGATACAGAACAGCCATTGTTCTCCCACCCCCTTATCAAACAATTCCTTAGAGGAGCCTGTAATATCAGGCCTCTCAGAAGACAGCCCACCCCAGCCTGGGACCTGAGCTGTGTTTTAGAAAAGCTTACTCTGCCTCCCTTCGAGCCTGCAGCATCCTCATAACTAAAGTACATCTCTTGGAAGACTGTTTTTCTCTTGGCTATTACTTCAGCCAGGAGAGTGTCAGAGCTTCAAGCTTTAATGGCCATTGAGCCATTTATCATCTTCCATACAGACAGGGTTTCCCTGAGAACCAATCCCTCCTTCATGCCAAAGGTGGTTTTGGATGTTACCCTCAACCAGGCCATCCACCTGCCCACCTTCTTCCCTAACTTTCAGAACAAGGGGGAAAGGATACTGTATTTTTGGATGTGCACGGGCAACTCAGATTTTATCTGGATCACATAAAGACATTCAAGAAAACTGACCAGCTCTTGGTCAGCTTTATAACAGGGGCACAGGGGAAACCAATAGCCAAACAGACCATTTCCAAATGGATAGCACACTGCATCCAGTTTTGCTAGTCCTTGCATGGAAAACCACACCCTAGGGACAATAGAACCCATTCCACTAGGGCTACCTCTTCTTCCACAGCTTTCCTTAGAGGGTAACCCATCAAGGACATCCTGGAAGCTGCCACATGGACTTCAGTCCACATCTTCACCAAACATTACCATCTGAATCTGTTCTCAAAAGCTAAAGCTGGGTTTGCCTCTGCAGTTCTACAGGGCATGCTCAACCAATCTTAAGTTTCTGTTAACTTCCACCCTTCTCCTCAGCTTTGGGAATCTTCCCAATGGTTAGGACTGCAGCAGTGAAACAGGAAGAACATAGCAAAGTTGTGTATACTTACCATAAATGTAGATGTTCGTGTATTCTCACTGCTGTGGTCATGCTTTCCCTCCCTCCTTCCCCGATATTTGCTGTCCTTACAGAGACACATATTTCTATATGGGTCTCTGACCCAGAACTACTAATAATTATTAAAATTGGACTTCTTTGGTTGGTTAAGGCAAGAAAAACTGAGGTAATGGCATCGCCTGCTCTCCTTTATAGCTCAGATGACCTGACGTCACCCAGCAAGCGACAGCAGCCGACACACAAAACCTTGACTCTGGTATTCGTACCGACTGAGGGCTACCACAGCATAGATAACCCAATGGTTAGGACTGCAGCATTGAATACACTCTAACATCTACATTTATGGTAAGTGTACACAACTGTACTTTCTGAAACTTTGCAAGCTGGAGGACCCCTTTTTATCAAAGAAATATTTTAGCAGACCCCTATAGGTGGCGGCACATACATTATGTTTGGATCAACTCCCCCAACCCTCCCACTTAGCCCCCCCCCCATGCAGCCATTTCAGTGTCCCATTATTTGGCTATCTCCCAGTTGCCATAAACACTGTTCAAAACTCTGTGTGCATACTGTTTTCTGCTTTATTTCTACAATGATTACAGATATTTGGATTTCATTTAAAACTTTTATTTCAAATTTTATAACACAAACACTGATAGACATTTGCTAAAGCTAAACAAAGTAATGCGGTCTCACAATGAAAACAGACTTAGCATTAAAACTTTTCTGCCTTTGAAACTCACATTCACTGAAACAGCACTGAAACCCACAGTCAAAGACAATGCATCTGGCCCGTGGCGGATTAAGTTTAGCTTTGGGCTGTTTTCAAAGTCTTTGTGAACATTGTTAGGACCATGCAAAAGTTATTTGATTCACTTTCCTGATTGTATAATTAAATTTTAAGACACAATAATTAAATTATATCCCTTGTATAATACAGTACCACTTGGTAGAGTGTGTTTTAAATGTATAGTTTTGCACATTTTTCCAGTAAGCAATGAAACAAAACATATGAACCAAAAATGACAAAACTGCCCAATTTAGAACATTTCAACCATAAAAGGCCACCCGAACTTCTGTCATTACAATCCGCAAGTATCAGGCAATATGCACAGTCTCTGCAGAAGTACAAGTCATCTAATTACACCTTAAAGATATCTGTAACAAATAAAAAGGTTGCTGCTAACAAACAACTTTGTATTTCAGTGCTTCATCTACATACCAATTCAGTGCCTGATGCCCTTGAAGAATAAGTTGCCTACTTCTGTTACATAAGAAATGGTAAACTGAAAACAGATTCATAGTTACAAGGCATCTCATCCAAAGGATGGATATATTCATGACTTCAGTACCCCACACCCTGAAAATAAAACACAGTTGCAGCAATCCATCTACATGGGAGTAGAACCCACAGCCTTCTGAATTAAAATTCAAGCATGCTACCTGTTGTGCTAATAACACTGTTGTAAAATTGTATACAACAGTAGTGATACCATTTGTTAGCTAGCTAAACAAAACATTTGCACAGAACAGACAAACATATAGGGCAAACATCTGGACATTCTGCAAACAGCTGGACAGCTGAGGGGTATGCTACTTATTTCTTACACACACACACACACACACACACACACACACACACACACACACACACACACACACACACACACACACACACACCTCCCTGCCTCTTACACATGCACAGCTACTTTCTTCCCTCTTACACACACACACACACACACACACACACACACACACACACACACACACACACACACACACACACACACACACACACATACACACACACATCACACACACATCACACACATCACGCACACACACACACACACGCACACACATCTCACACACACACACACATCTCACACACGCACACACATCTCACACACGCACACACATCTCACACACGCACATATATACACACATCTCACACACACACACACACACACACACACACACACACACACACACACACACACACACACACACACACACCGTACCTCTCAAAGAAAGTAATTTTGCATTAGTACGAATATTCTGAAAGATATGAAGTTTAAAGCTCAAATGTCTGCCATTATTTTCTGACTTCAGTCCGAAACAATTTACCAGGGATTTGCCAGAAAACACTATTTTATGAGAAATGGAACAAATGAGGCAAAAATTTGCACAGATCACTTCATTTTTTAAGTCTTTATTAAAAAAAAATACATTCTGGCTACGGTTTTCAATAAGATCATCCGGATCAGCTCTGCAGTAATTTCTGTCAGCAGCACAAATCCCAGACCTTACTTAGAGGGAGCAGAACAGTTGTTTAAATTTCCCTCCAAGTTCTAACTGCCCAGTAGAAAACACAGGGCAAGTGAGCACCTGCTCAGCATCAGCCGCAAACGTGGATGCTGTTCCTTCTTTCCATTTCTACAAACTCAGGGCAAGCAGCTGCTTAGCCACGGACGTGGAAGTTAAGCAGCTCAGCTGCACACAGGGAAGAGTCTTTTTCTTCTTTTTTTTTTATAAATTGACTGTGAGAGGAGAGACTTTTTTTACAAGGTCACTGATGATGCCCAAAATCTAGGTGAGCTCACGGACCCCTGGAATGCATCGTATGGACCCCAGTTTCAGAAACACTGAAATAAAACAATAGCTATATATTTCAGAATTTCAGCTGTTATGTACATCATGTAAACTCATACTCTGTACTCATGTCCTGTCAGCCTACTGGATAGGAGTATCCCTGCATATCGGAAATTTGTGAATTGGATCTTTGAACTTTCTGAATCTTTTCCTTATCATGAGAAGTATATAGCTGCTACAGAAAATTCTGCAGGTGTATCGGAACTAAATGTTTCAAACTTATATGTGACTTCACACTGATATTTCATATTGGGACTTTTGTCTTTTTTAATTTCTTCAAGTCTCTTGGGTTTTTAATACCATGACGGGAATGGGCCCCATTCCTAAGTCAAAGTATGATTAAACTCCATGAAATTATTATTATTTCAATAGTTGATGTTATCCAAAAGTGCTGTTCGCAGCACTTGCAGTGCCCAGTAATGTCTCCTTCTACAATTCGTATGGAGTTACATACATCAGTAACATATCTAAGCAGGACTGTAAAATCTTTTTTATACGACTTTTTGCTCCTTCTACTATTGGAACTGTCTGGGTATCCTTCTTCCACATTGCTCTCATTTCTGCCTGCAAATCCTGGTACTTTATGACTTTGTGTCTGCCTGAACATAAGACACTGTAATCACTGGATGTGGCAATTTCAGTGATCAGTGCTACTTTTTTCTTCTTTACGTGGACTACTATATCTGGTTTTCTTGCATCTGTTTTTTGAACTCTTGGTAATGGGTTATTCCATGTGATATAAACTTTTCATTTTCTATAATGCTTTGTGGTTCACCTTTCCAGTGTTTTTCAGTTACTTCAGTATTATAATGTTTACACAATCCCCAATGCAACAGTCTTGCCACATTATTATGCCTTTCAGTATACAGTCCTTCTGCCATTAATGTATCACAACCAGCAACAAGATGTGCAACGGTTTCCAATTCTGTTTTACAAAACCTACATTTGTCTGTTTCTCCCACATGTTCAATGGACTCTGTAAACCAACATGTATGTAGTCCACTATCTTGGGCATCCAGTATTAACCTTTAATCTTTTGGTTTAAATTTGCCTGTCCTTAACCATTCCTGTGTTCGATCCTGATCAACGTGAGGTTGTTCAAAGAGTGTTCTATACTTGCAACTATGTTTGTGCATTTTCCACATTTCTTGCCTTCTCATCTGATCCTTCACTTTGCATTATTTGTTTTGTTATTTGGCACATTCAGTTGCTGCCTGAATTTTATCTACTTCTGGTTTTATTTCCATTTCCACTTGACGCCATTATGGTTCTGCTAAACTAAGCAGGGAAGTCATCTTAGACTTATTCTCCTCATGTTTCAAAACTTTCACCACATTTGGGTCTTCTGAGGTCAGCAGATATGTACAGTGGATATAAAAAGTGTACACACCCCTGTTAAAATGCCAGGTTTTTGTAATATAAAAACATGAGACCACAATAAATCATTTCAAAACCTTTCCCATCTTTAATGTGACCTATAACCTGTACAATTCAATTGAAAAATGAACAAATCTGTTAAGGGAAAAAATATAATAAATAAAAAACATAAAATAAACTGTTTGCATAAGTGTGCACACCCTTAAACTAATACTTTGTTGAAGCACCTTTTGATTTAGTTACAGCATTCAGCCTTCTTGGGTACACACCTGCCATCAATTCAAGAGACTCAGATTAACCCCAAATAAAGTTCAGCTGTCCTAGTAGGATTTTCCTGACGTTAACTCACTTGCCTGCTACAGCAAAAACCATGGTTCGCAGAGAGCTTGCAAAGCATCAAAGGGATCTCATTGTTGAAAGGTATCAGCCAGGAGAAGGGTACAGACAAATTTCCACAGCATTAGATATACCATGGAACACAGTGAAGACA
This sequence comes from Protopterus annectens, assembly GCF_019279795.1. NCBI lineage: Eukaryota > Metazoa > Chordata > Ceratodontiformes > Protopteridae > Protopterus > Protopterus annectens. Next base: position 24,264,947 of record NC_056749.1, read on the forward strand.
GTCATCAAAAAGTGGAGAAAATATGGAACAACAGTGACATTGCAAAGAACTGGATGTCCCTCCAAAATTGATAAAAAGACAAGATGAAAACTGGTCAGGGAGGCTGCCAAGAGACCTACAACAACACTGAAGGAGACACAGGAATTTCTGGCAAGTACTGGTTGTGTACTACATGTGACAAAAATCTCCTGAATTGTCTATATGTCTGAGCTATGGGGTAGTGTTGCAAAACAGAAACCTTTTCTTACACAGAAAAACATCCAGGCTTGGCTAAAATTTGCAAAACAATACATGTTGTTTTTCCTTGTTGTTAACTGGGCTGGTGTCTGTTCAGGATTGCATATAAATAGTTCTTGCTCATAGTTAAATGTCCATGTACAAATGACAATACTTTGACACAGAAGTTAGATACTGCATCTGGACCTGGGTTTTCCAATTAGGAGCTTTACTTAACTTTGTTTCAGTCTCTCTGGCTGTTACTTCATCTCATTTCATATCCTGTACCTTTGAACTTCTTATTCTTTCTTTTATTTTTTCTATCCATTTAGTCTCTTTCTCATGTTCCATAAGATCTTCATAGATAATTCTTCAAAATGTATCTATGTCTTCTTTTTTGGGTAGTTTTTCAATTCCTTTTGCCTTGTTTCCCAATTTTCTATAAAACTTTTTTGGTCATCAAAAAATTGCTTATTTTGTATTTTTCCTTTATATTTATCTGCATATCTTCTAAGTGTTTCTGCCTGTTCTGATACTTTTACTGTATTATTTGTGATGGTGCACAATATATCCTGATCTGTTCTAATACCGCGCACTGCATTTATCTCGTGTATCTTTGAGTATTTTTGTTGGTCTACTCCTTCTTTTATACTCTTCTAACAGTGACACCTCTTCTCTTAATTGCTTTATAGTTCTCTGTTCGATACTTGCGTGATGGCATTTGATTTATCCCCTTCCTTTCCCTTACTACCCCGTGTTTTTGTGGTAAGAATTTATCGGTTATTAATTTAGCTGCACAGTAATATATGCTATTTATTTCTGTTACATTGCATGAATCTCTATGAACAGTCCTAATTACTGTGCTCATTTGTCTCATCAGACTTATAACTTTTTTGGTTTTCTTGAATTTCTGCAGTCTGTTACTTCCATTGATATTAATATGTGTGTCTATCTCTATTAAATCAAGCAACTCTTCTCTTAAATCATTTTTTTCCTAAACTGAGGGCACATTTTTGTTCTCCATTTCTGTGGGCATTCTATAGGAAGTTCCAGAGCATCTTCCTGTGTCACATTTTCTCCAGTTACATCCTGTGTTGTCCGTTGCTCTTTCATATGGGAACTCACTGGCCTACCACACTACAACATTGCCTGTGTCAGTTGCCACAGTGTCCTTGTTGTGCAAATCCATCTGAATTTTTATGCTGGTTTCCTGTGGAAGGATCCAAAGTATCTTCATGTGACAACTGATGTTTCCCACTCCACTGGTTTCTCCTTAATTTGGGGATCCATTGCTCTATCCTGTTGTGATGTTATTAGAGTTAGACTTTCTGCACTAAATGCATCACTTTGCAGGTAATAAATAACCCCAGTTTCTACTTTCTTTACCTTCTCCGTTACAAATCCACTTTTCTACTTTTCTTCTTTGCTTTCTTATTTTTTGTTTTGTAACATTTTCCATATCTGGGTGCCTTTGCCTGTATTTTTCTCCCGCTGCTCTTTTTGTATTGATTCGTTTTGCTTTCTCCTTTACATAAATATTGCATCGTACTGAATCTTTTTCTTTCCCATGTCCATTTTTCTTTTTCAGATGTCTCCTGCTCCCCTCATATCCTGAGAGGGTGGTACACTTACCAAGTAGCCTGATCATGTCCTAAGCTTCACGTCTTGCACTCTGAATTAGCCATTTTGATCAAATGCCTCCTGTTTCTTCTGTATATACAAATTATTGCTTTGTATGTAATAGAATGTTGGCTTTTGCATTGCCTATATCGTTTGCTTCTGACTGACTCTGAGGTTGATTCATCTGAACTTGTACTCAGGTTCTGTCTTTTCTACAACTTGGAAGCATGTTGATATTTCTGTCATTGTACTGGTTTCATCTTTGCTGATCTTTCTGAAGCAGCTAAACTACATTACCTTTCTATTAAAGCATCAGTTGAGAAGTGACAGTAGGTAACTTACTAGAATGCATTCTGCTCAGGAAGACTTACCCTTTGGTGTTATTACTGTTCCTTGAGGTGGAATGTTTCTGTGTTTTAGTACAGTCAGGTGACCGCTCGTCTGGACTTCTTATGAGTCTTGACTGGTTATGTTCTGTCTACTTGACTGTTACTCTGGGAATGTCTCGGAGTACTTGCAATATGATTTAGCTCCCTTTCTCTTGCAAAGGCTCAGAATGCTTAACTGCTAAACTGAGGCCCACTGACTGAAAATACAGTCTCTGGAATTCCATATCTACGAAAAATAGATTTCAATATACCAGGCACAAATAAAGTTGTATCTTTTTTTGCCTGAATAAGCTTATTAATTGTCAGCTCAAAGAAGGTAATAGCTCTGAAATGAAATAAACCTTTTTCAGCTTTATTCTGTGGCAGATATCATACATTGTGCAGATGTATTTTTAGGATGCTAACTGTGAAACTTACTGCGGATTTCTCAAATTTGCACAATTCTTTGTTTCCCTCTGCCTGCTCTATCATTTTTAGGCAGCTAAGGATATCACAAACACTTTGTTAAAATTTCACAATACCCACATGTTAGTCATGGGGTATCATCAAGTTATCTCACTTTAACATAAGAGCTTGAATAGAGGGAAGTTAATTTCCTTATGGACTGCCCATTACTTCTCTTTTTCATCTCCCTAATTGTTGTATTGCAGTTTGAATGTTGTGAAATCTGAGATGTTCTTCATGTTTCATTGTTGCAGTCATTACATTTGGGTTATCTGCCTGCAGGTAGCCCTCAGCCAGCCTGAATACCAGAGTCTTGGATTCCTCCGTTGGATGCTGTCCCTACTTCCATGACGTCAGGTCGTCAGGGATATAAAAAATGCAGCTGACGCCATTACATCAGTCTTTCTTGCCGCACGGTGCCCGAAGCAGAAACAGTTAGCAAGTGCCAGTCGGCCAACTCCTGAAATTTTCATTTGCAAGTTTCAGAACCATAGTCTTTGAAAAAAGCTTAAGTACCCCGTTGGGATCTTTTTTCTTGCTCTTAACCGATGTCAAGTAAAAGTTAACAATTGTACTACCTGTGGAAAGCAAATACCTCATAAAGATTTTCATTCATACTGCATTCCTTGCTTAGGCCCAGACCACGACGTCCCTCGCTGTCGGTTTTCTGCCTTATTCAACCCCTGAACTATTCGTCATCTGTCTATTTTCGCAGCAAATTATTTTGGTACTCAGTTTAACTATCCAGAAATGGCTTCGGTAAGCCATCCGACTACCGATATTCCAAAAAAATGTAAAGATAAAGACAAAGACAGACCGCATAGGTCCAAAACTGCCGACGATGCTTCCATTAAGCTAGTCATCAGTTCACCGGGACTCAGTGAGGTGCTTTCGCAGGCCGTGATACCCACTACTTCAGATTCTCAGGCCTCTACTGACACCCATTCGGAGTCCGGTATGCCGTGAGATGCTTCTTTGACTATGGAACCTGCGGATGTTTCTACCTTGGATGGGTCCGGAGCGGCTGTGCAGGCACCAGCTGCTGAGGGTGTATTCAGGCCTACAGATTTGCATTTCAAACCGACTCCATCTTCTTCATCAAGGCCTAATACTCGACCCACCCCTAGAAAACAAACATCCAAACTGCATGGTCAGGCCTGTATGCCTAAAAAACAAATGCTTAGAATGGCTGAAGACCTTATTACTTTAATCAGGGGAAGCCAGCCTTCCCCCTCTAAGAGACCTAGAACTGATTTTCCTTCTGATTCTTCTGATCAGGATTCTGAAATTTCTGTTTCTTCTGATTACCAGGATTGGCCCTTATCTACCTATCAGGATTCTGATGCAGAGGATTCCATTCCCTCTGCTTCCCCTCCAGAAGATTTTAATTTGGGTGAAACTTTGCACGCTCTTACTCTGACTCAAAAAGAAGCTTAGAGACTTCTTACTCCTGCCCCAACACAGGCCTTTAGCTATCCCTCCTGTTCTGGACATTGTAGATGATGCCTTCTTCAAATCTAGTCTGGCCCCAGACACTTTACCTCCAGCTCCCAGAAAACCTGACAGGTATTACAGAGTACCTGACTCTTACAAGTTCCTATTCAAGAATCCTACTGTGGATCCAGAGACAATTTCCCAAGGACCAAAAGGTATTAAGGCTACTGCTACCAAAAACCCTACCCCCTCTGATAGAGATTCCAGGGCCTTGGACAAATGGGGTAAGAAGGTATACACTTCTGCTACTTTGGCCATTAGGGCCTTAAATTGCCATGTTCGTATGTTAAAGTATCAGCAGCATATTGTGGGACTACTTAAACAGAAAATGATGTTGATTCCTGACTGTGCTGAACATAAAGAATTACAGGACTTAATACATTCTGCTGAACAAGTTGGTAAACATACTTTGCAATGTGGTTTTGACTCTTTAGAAGCATCTTGCAGGGCTGCTATCACTGGGTCTGTACTTAGAAGGCATACTTGACTTAAGGAGCAAAACTCTCCAGATCATTTTAAAGCTAAATTACTGGATGCTCCCTTAAACCAAGACTGCCTGTTTGGAAACAAAGCAGAAGTCCTTAAAAAGATGGAGGAAAAAGCTAAATATATGCAAACTGTTAAAGATTCCTTGCAAGTACAGCCTCCCAGATTTAGGAGGCATTGGCCTTCTAAGAATTGGTCCTTTCCAGTCTCTTCCAGGCCTTCTCAGTCCAAACCCAGGAACAGCAGACCACCTAGGCTACTGTACAGTCTCAGTCGACACACAGGCCTAAGCAGAGGAGGGCTCCCACTTCCAAAGATGGAAGTAGTAAGACACCCCCCCCATGGAAAAATGTCACAATGACTTAACCTTAACCCTTCCAAGCCCTGCTCAACTGCCTGCTCCCTTAGGAGGAAAGCCCACCCTGCATGCAAAAAACTGGGAACTCATTACCCAGGACAAATGGGTTTTAAATATAGTTTTTCAAGGATACAGATTCCACTTCCACACTTTACCAACCCCAAACGGTTGGCCCGACCTACCCTCAAATTAGTGGGCAGAGGCTCAACAGCAGGCTCTCTCTCTTCTAAGTATCAGGGCTATTCAACCTCTCCCAGCAGAAGAAAGGGGACAAGGTTTTTACTCAAGACTTGGTACCCAGAAAAGACAGCTCCTGAGGTCCTATCCTGGACCTGTCTATTCTAAACACCTTTTTGGTAATCCCAAAATTCAAAATGCAAACTCTTTATCAGCTGCTTCCTATGCTAGGCAAAGATGCCTGGTTGGCAACCTTAGACTTAAAGGAAGCCTACCTGCACATTCCAATAAGGGAATCTTGCAGGAAATACCTACGCTTCAGAGCAGGCTCCAGGCACTATCAGTTCTCTGCACTTCCCTTTGGCTTATCTACTACACCCAGGGTATTCACAAAGTGCGTAGCTCCAGTCATTGCATTTTGCAGGCAAAGAAATATTCAAATATACCCTTACCTGGACGATTGTCTAATTCAGGCAGAAAGCCAGGACATGCTACTAAAACATCTGGCATTTGTAAAGAAACTGCTAACTTCACTGGGGTAAACCATAAACGAAAAGAAATCTCATCTAGTACCCTGCCAACAAATTGTATTCCTGGGAGCAAGCTTGAACACAACTTCCCAGATCGCTTACCTCACGCCAGAGAAACAAGTTTATTTGACAGCCTACTTCAAACTACTGGCCACAAAGACCCAGCTATCTGCAAGGAAAATACTGCAAGCCCTGGGGTTCATGGCCTCTTGCATTCTACTAATTCCATATGCAAGACTGCATATGAGGAAACTACAATGGTATCTAAAAAGCCTATGGTGTCAACATTCTCAGGACCTGGAATCAATAATTCCCATCATTCCTTGTATAAAGACAGAGTTCCTTTGGTGGGCAGAAGCCTGCCACCACAACAAGGGGCTCCCATTCACTCTACTCCCTGCCACCCAAACCCTAACAACAGACACATCAGACTATGCATGGGGGGGCTCAGCTGGCAGGGCAGTGCATTCAGGGCAAATGGAACGCAAGTCAGATGCACCTGCATATCAATCAAAAAGAAATGTTAGCTGTGCAGCATTCTCGGACAGCCTTCAAAGACCACATTCTTCCAGGACAATTATTGGTAAAGACAGACAACACCAATGTTATGTGGTACATAAACAAGCACTGGGGAATCCATTCGTACCCTCTCTGCAAACTAGCCATGGCTCTGTGGAACACAGCCTTGAGCTACCAAGTGCACCTACAAGCTCAATTCCTGCCAGGCAAGCTAAATTCACTAACAGACAACCTAAGCAGAAATCTCATGGACCCACATGAGTGGAAACTGGAACCAAAGATATTCAACCTTTTGAGAAACGAATGGGGGAATCCAGAGATAGACCTGTTTGCCTCCCCTCAGAACTACCAATTGGACAAATTCTGCACAAGGACTCCCCAAAGTCAAGCTTGGAAAGTGGATGCTCTGTCCTTCACATGGGAAAGCCTCTCAGTTTATGCCTCTCCCCCTCTGTCTGTCCTCTCGAAAGTACTGCTAATGATCAAACAGGACAAACCAAGGACAATACTGATTGCACCAGAATGGCCACACCAGCACTGGTACCCTCTCTTGTGCAGTATATTACTGCTGGAACCATGGCACCTGCCTCAGACCCCTTTGCTGATGTGCCAGCAGGAGGGCCAGATTCTGCACCCTCAGCTTCAAACCCTTTACCTTGCAGCCTAGCTAATTCCTTGAGTTCTCCAATAGTATCCCTCAGTACCGCAGGTGCTAGATGTCATTCTGGTGGCAAGGAGGCCTAGTACTAGAAAATCCTATGCTGAAAATTGGAAAATATACTGTTCCTGGAGCCAGACTCAGGGGATGGGCACAGTGGTGCCCAGCTTACCGCATATTCTTCAGTACTTAACAGAGATGCTGCACAAGGGCCTTTCCTTCTCGTTAATTAAAATTCATGCCACTACCATTTCAGCACATTATAATACTGAGCCACCCCTCTTCTCTCACCCCTTGCTAAAGCAATTCCTCAGAGGGGCCAAAACTTTAAGACTACCCAGGAGAGCCCCTACTCCAGCCTGGGACCTCAGCTTTGTATTGGAAAACCTCACTCTACCTCCTTTTGAGCCAGCTGCAACTGCAGAATTGAAATTCCTTTCTTGGAAAACAGCCTTCCTTCTAGCCATCACTTTAGCAAGAAGAGTGCCTGAATTACAGGCCCTCATGGCAGTGAAGCCCTCCATCATTTTCCATGCAGACGGGGTTTCCTCATGACCAACCCTTCCTTTATGCCCAAGGTGGTGTCTAGTGTGGCCCTTAACCAGTCTATTCATTTGCCTAATTTTTTCCCAAATCCACAAAACAAAGGGGAACAAATTCTGTACTCTTTGGACGTGCACAGACAACTTAGATTTTATTTGGGCAGGACTAAGCCTCTCAGAAAATCTGAACAGCTGCTAGTTGGCTTTGCTGCAGGGGCAGAGGGGAAGGACATTTCAAAGCAAACCATTTCTAAGTGGATACCCCACTGCATTCATTTCTGCTGTAATAAGCACCATGGAAAACCTACCCCACAAGGGATAACATCACATTCCACCAGGGCTGCATCTACCTCTGCAGCCTTTCTCAGAGGAGTCCCTACCAGGGACATCCTAGAAGCTGCTACCTGGAGCTCTGTACATGCCTTCACCAAGCATTATCATTTGCCTATTTTTTTCTAAATCCAGAGCTGGTTTTGCCACTGCAGTCTTGCAGGGCTCAATAGCTGGTCCTAATGCTCTCTAACTTCCTCCTCCCTTCCTTAGCTTTGGGAATCAACCCAAATGTGATGACTGCAACAGTGAAACACGAAGAACATAGTACAGTTGTGTACACTTAACGTAAATGTAGATGTTAGAGTGTATTAACTGTTGCAAGTCCTGGTTACAATCCCTTCAGCCCCCTGACTTCTCTTGGCTATACCTTTCCTCTTGTTTAAGTGTATTTTTACTTTCTGGTGTATTTGCTTTTTATTGGAGGTGTAACCTGATATATATATTTGCTTCCCATTATGGGGGCACCTGACATCCGGGGCAAGAAAAACTGATGTAATAGCGTCGGCTGCATGTTTTATACCTCTGATGACCTGAAGTCATGGAAGAAGAGAAAGCATCCAACGCAGGGATCCAAGACTTTGATATTCAGGCCAGATGAGGGCTACCTGCAGGCAGATAACCCAAATTTAATGACTGCAACAGTGAATACACTCGAACATCTACATTTATGGTAAGTGTACACAACTGTACTTTCTAAATCTGGCCCCAGTCCTTAAGTTGCATTTTCTAAAATGACCAGTGTTGGGGATAGTGCAGTTTGTGGGAGATGTCTTTATTGTAAACACATTAGTGAGTACATTTTTTTAGTATTAAGAATTGTTGTAATGCGTTTCAAATCAGACATGCGATTGTGTGACATTGATGGCTAATTTATTTAATAGAATGTACATGTAATGTACTCCGTGCTGGACAAACTTCCCGAATGTATAAACATACTTGTACTGTGTTTTGTAAACATACTTTGATGCACAATACTGCAAGATTTACTATTGTAAGCATTGACTGAGTCATGTTCAGTACATCTGCTTCTAAACAATTTTAAATGCTTTGTAAAGAAGAGGCCAGATGGGAACTACATTTCCTCCTGGAAATTGTAATACTGATTTTTGTCATTGTTTCTTTAAAATGTTATCATTATGTTGTTTTAAGCTATAAAAGGTTTTGATGGGATGTTTTCTTTTTTATGCTGTGTGTAGTAGTGAAACCAGTTTGTTTCTTTGCCATATAATGTTAATACATCAAGTTCATTGGATTAAGTGTTCCTCTCCCCTGACAAGGTCACTTACAACTAAGTTGCTGGTCAATTTGTGTCCTTCGTTGGCTCTTCATACCCAATTGTACCTTTGTACATATTTTGAAACCTATTCTCCCCTTTGTAACTCTGCTTACTCTGAAACTTAGTAGAAGTCTATTATGTATCCTGTGTCCCTCTGTATGCTGTCCTAGTACTCACATAACATAACTCTCTTTCTCCTTTTGTTTGTATTCCAACCTCCTCAGCCCTTTACTTTGGGTGTTTTCCCCCAGCCTCGAAGAAACCACCTTCCAACACACACTTTCCGGAACTGCGTGGGTGGATGCTATTACAACAAAGCTGTGCCTATCTTTAGCTGTAATTATTTTTCAACGTGTAGGTGACTTTACATGCTGTTTTTTGAAGCCACCCTATTTACTTTGTTTTAACTGTTTAATTGATATTTAACTCGGCGAGCATACCAGCTAGCTACTACAGTCGTATTTTTTACTCAAACCCACTCTCCCAGGCCTTGCATAGCGGAGCAGCTGCATTGCATGGACTACACCACTAGGTGGCAGTATAAGGCCATACTAGCTTACTAAGTCTCAGGTGTGCTGCCCAAACATTTCTCCAGCTCTACATTGCTATCCCACTAATATTATTCCCCAATTTGAATGGTTAAGTCTCAAGTGTCTGCTACCCATACTGTGCTCATCTCTGCATGTGCTGTTGCCCTAAGGTACACTGGAAACCAAACTTACCTGTACTCTCCAGATAGCATTAGTGATTGTGTTACTGATTGTTTTTCTTTGGTAACTCCTCCTCATTTTTCCCTTTCTTGGGTCTACCTGCTCTGTTCGTCCTGCAGGCTCACTGCGCTCCCCTACCCTACCCTCAAATCTCACCCACCCCCAGTGCACCTGACTTTATACCTCCATAAGCCACACCCCAACCCTAACATCCAATCAATCACTGTACCTCATCATCTCTCTACTCCAACATTATATGTTTAGCTATTACACTTTAAAGTACCAATACACCACATAAGCATTCACATCTTCCTTCTCTGCATCTACCCCTATCAGCCCCTCTTCCTTCCTCCTCTTTTAAAACTTATATTAGACTACAAACAATGACTAAAGTACAAATGTCTAACCACAAGAAAGTCATACTGTGTCACACTATTCTACCTCTTCTGATTGCATCCTATTTCTTAACTATTTATGAACAATCTCACCTTCAATGACTTTCACCATCCCTTTCTACAAACTCCTCCTTCAACTCATGCATCCACCAACAACCACTTAAATATCACATCTACATCCTCCTATCTACTTCCTAAGTTCCACAGAAAAGCCCATATCTCTTATCATCCATCTAGGAAATCTGTACACTTTAACTCTATTATAAAGTGTATACATAAACTTCAACTGCACCCTCTATCAGATGGTGACATTCATCCCATCCCTGGCCCAAACCATATCAATGCCACAGACCTCCACAGTCCACCTACCTTTCACAGCCCATCTAGACCATCTGACTCTCTCTATATTGCTCATCTCAACATTGTAGCATAAACAATAAAGTATCCCAACTTCATGCTCTGTTAGATGTATATTCCTTCGATATCCTATGTCTCACAGAGACTTGGTTAAAACCTTCAACTCAGGACAATGAAATTACCCCACCTGGATATAATATACTTAGAATTGACTGCAAAACAAAAAAAGGTGGTGGAGTAGCAATATGATATAAATGATGGCTACAAGTTAGCTCACTTGATTCACATCCACCCAATGACAGTAATGCTGAATCACTCATTGCCAAACTGCAAATCAATGCATGTAAAGCCATTTATATAATTTGCTCTTACCTCCCTCCTGGAAACAACATCAATACCCTGGATAATATCCTTAGCTGGCTTTCCACTAACTTACCACAGGAATCTATAGTGCTGGGTGACCTTAACATAGACTGGACTAGCTCTATTGCAGCTAAGCCAACCACCCATCTTAACCTATATGGTTTCTCCGAAACTATTACTTTTCCAACCAGGACGCATAAACCTAGGCACAAAGAAAGCACCTTAAACTGGATTCTGAATTGGAGGCATTCCACTATCCTGGTCTAAATGAAAACTGTAATATCTCGTGCTTCTTAAAATTCAAAAGCTATCTGAGATAATTACAGTCATCTTATTTTCAATTTTTAACATATAGTTTTTAAATCTTTTAATAGTTCCACACCAGCACATTATGACTACAGTCACTACACCAGCTTAATATGATAATAGTTGGTATATCTAATATACTTTAATATACTTTATATTATAAGATATGTCATTAGTATTGGCTGTTTTTGGTCTGGTTCTAGGATCAAAAGACATTTATCAATTTTTTGTGTCTAACTATTTTGTTAAGCTCTCTTGTAACAATTGCTTCTGTGGTTACGCATCTAGCATATATTTTCTTAATTTGGAACTAATAACCACTGTTTTTTCTGGTTACATTACAGAACCAGAAAATTGTAGTAATTGGCATTAGTTTCGTTTTTATTATTTATTTTAAGGTTGACAAGTATTTCATTCATTTTCTTACAATTTTTGTACTTAAATATTGTGAATATTGCATTGTTTGGGTCATGCGGAAGTGACGCTCCTTAGTTGTGACATCACAACTGTATTTAAATTTTGAATCTTGGTGCCACGCTGTTTGATTCTCTGAGGAAGCTACTGATCTTTACAGTAGCGAAAACGCTGTGGACCTTTTTTATATCAATAAAAACTTGCATTAAGAAGACATCTGAAGTCCTCTATTTTTACTTCTTGAACTTGTTTTGGACACCTGTATCTTCTTTTAGTATCGTTGGTTTATCATCGTTCAACAGTTTGTATGTTTAAACTGGATTCTTGTTAACAGTCATCCTAGTACATATAAAACAGGTACGATTCCTGAGGATATCCGTGACCACTCACTCACCTACATAATTAGGTAAAGAACTAACATTCCCAACCCAACCTGTTATAGAACTACTCGGACCAGTAAGTACTTTAATCCAGATAGCTTCCAAACTGAACTTAGTGCTTGTGACTGATCTCCCCTAAAATACCTCCAACTTGAGGATGCAGTGTTCTCCTTTAACACCAAATTCTTACAAATCCTGGACTCCCATGCCCTTATTCAGTCCGAAATAGGACAAAAACTGCCCCATGGCTTACTAAAGACACTAGACAAAAAATCAGACTGAGAAGTAACATGGGCCAAATGGAGAACTACCAGAAACCCAACAGACCATCATAACTTTAAACAGATTAGAAATGCTACCAAGAAATCTATACTCCTTGACAAGAAAAACTTTTACCTTCAGCTCCAGCATAAACATCAGTACAATTCCCAAAAGTTTTGGTCAGGTATTAATAAACTAGTACAACCAGGACACTCCAAAACACCTACCCCATCAGGTACCTCCCATAGCAATCCTAAGCATATTGCAGACACCTTTAATACCTTCTTTACTGAAACGGTTCACTCTCTAGCCAGCTCACTACCCCTCCCTGTAAATACTAGCCTGACTCCCACTACAATTACCTGTTTTCCCTCATTTCATCTACAGCCAGTACCCACTTCCTTCATTTGCCGTCTCCTTGGAAAACTTAAACCATCCACCCCCTCTGCTGACCTGCTACCTGCTAAATATCTACAAATTGCTGCTAAAGCAATAGCATATCCTATCTCCATTCTAATAAATAGAACAATTACTGAAGGTACAATCCCATCAGTCTGGAAAATCTCCCACATCATCCCTCTTCATAAGGGCAGTAACTCTACTGAACTCTCTAACTATCGCCCAATAGCATTACTCTCCCCACTAGCAAAAATCATGGAGAAATGTATCGACCACCAACTATTAGACCACCTACTACTAAATAACATACTAGCAAACTGTCAACATGGTTTCAGGCCATTCCACAGCACCACCACTGCCCTCTTATCCTTTTCGGACTGTCTCAACAAACATTGCAATAACGATACTCTTCCGCTCTCTTTATCGACCTCTCAAAAGCCTTCGATATGGTAAACCACCAGATACTTCTGCGTATACTTATGTCCCTCTCTCTTGATACTCAGGCACTAAAATGGTTCAACTCCTATTTAGAAAACAGAAAACAAGCAGTGCTTTGGGAAAATAACCTTTCCCACCCTTCTTCCTGTTACCTTGGGCGTCCCTCAAGGCTCCATCTTGGGCCCTCTCCTATTTTCTCTGTTTATCAATGAAATAAACATGAATACTCCACAAGCCACCTGCATACAATATGCAGATGACTCAACATTAATATGCTCAGCTTCATCCATTTCTAAACTGCAGTCCCTCACCCAAGCAACATTTAACATAGTTGAGAACTGGTCCCTCCAACGCTGTCTCCTCCTTAACCCCACAAAAAAAAAAACTATTGTTCTTTACTCCTACACAAAAGTCCTCCCCCCTCCACTTCACGGTAACATCAAACAATGGCACTGTCATAACTCCCGACCCTACCACCAAACTCTTAGGGGTAACTATAGATGACAACCTCGCCTTTGATACCCATATCAATACTACAATAAAGTCAGTGAACAAAAAACTAGGCTCTCTCTATAGGCTAAAACAGTTTCTTACTCCAAAAGCTAGAACTACAATTGCCCACACCCATCTTATCTCTACTTTCCTCTACGCCTCTCCCATTTATACTAACCTATCAAAAAACAACCTCAACAAGCTTAATAGCTCCTACAATAACATTGCCAGATTTGCCACTGGATCCCCATTTAGAACCCACCACTTTCGCAATCTCAAACAGCTAGGATGGCTGGAACTACCTAATCAGCTTCTTTTTCACCAGCTTATTACTGCCCATAAAAACCCTTCATCATCCTAACAATACTCCTATACTAACTACCCTCATCTCCCCCTACAATAATCTTAAAACCCTATGCTCATCAAGGAAACGTCTAGTATCCACCACAAAATCCAATAACAGGGCTGGGGACTCTCTATTCTCCACCACAGTAGGAAAAACCTGGAACCAGCTCCCTAGTAAACTAACCTCCCGCTCCTCTACACCACTTTTCAAAAAGCTACTTAAAACATACCTCAAGACTCACTGGCTTTGCCCTTGTACCAACCCAGACTAAAAAGCTACTGCCTACTACTCTCACCTTTCACTTTTCATTGTACTACTACACTGTCAGTACCTCTCATTAACCTTACAGCTTATGTGCAGTTAGCTGTCTTACTCTGTACTTTCCAAGTCTTTCTACATAACCCAACTTAGAGTTTTACCTGCTGTCTTAGCTGACAACAGTATGTATAAGTCTTCAACATCTGTATTATCACAATCCTTCTGTATCAGAGTTTTCTTGCTCTTATATCAACTTAATCCTGCTATTAACTATACCTCTAAAGTATTGCATCTTAAACTGCTTACTCATCTCTCTATATTCATACTTCCAGTTATGGTATACTATTTCTCCCCTTTTTAATTGACGTTAAGTTCCTGATCTCTAAATCTATGATTTTAATGCTCTTTAGTCTTGTAAGGATACTTTACAAGTTGTTTACAAATGTGTTCTAGGATTACAAATATATTGTTTTTATTGTGTTTATGTATTTTTATCTATGTTGGAGCTTTTCTTCTCGGGCCTCCACTGAAAATGGACATATATCCAGTTGGACTAGCCCGATCAACAAATGTAATATAAAAAATAAATAAATAAGTGTTACAGTTTGTGGAATTCTGGCATTTGGTGTTTGTGCGCACACACACACACACACACACACACACACACACACACACACACACACACACACACACACATATATACACACACACACATACACACACACATATATACATATATATATATATATATATATATGTATATATATATATATATATATATATATATATATATATATATATATATATATATATATATATATATATATATATATATATACACACACACACACACACACACACACACACACACACACACACACACATATATATATCTATGGTTTTACTTTCAAATCTCAAAATACTAAAATATCTAATTTCAGTATCTCGAGATGACAATCACAAATATTCAGTTGTTTGTAAGCACAAAATAACAGATATTAGAAAGTTGATGGTGTAGTACTTGTGGTGCGGTCTTTTAAGTTCATAGGTGTGTACTAGGCTAATGGCCCTGGAGCCTTTACAAGCCGAGCCCATAGGATTACCCTGACATTGTGCCACCCAACCTTAGTTCCCAGTGCCTCTGTTGAGTAGAGCCACTGGAGTGATCCCCGGGTTGAATTTTCTATTTCCCATCCACTCGTCAAGATTTCTCTTGAAGAGGGCCATTGAGGTGCTCTGTTTGACATGTATGGGAAGTCTATTCCATAACATGGGCAGTCTCTGGGTTATGAACCTGTCTTTCCAGCATGTTTTGTTGATTGTGGTAATGAGGTTGAGGTTTCTGGAGCATGTGGTGCGGAGGGATTGGGATTTCTTTAGATGTAGCATTTCTAACAGAGCTGGGTCAGACATGGCTTTGTAAGTCAAGCAGAGTCCGCCTCTAAGTAGGTGATATGAGGCAGAAAATAGTTGGCGTTTTTTGAGTCTGTCAATGTAGGACAAGTGTTTAAGGCCTAAGATCATCTTTGTGAGGTACATTTGCACCCTCTGCAGTTGTTGCAGGTGTCAGTTGAGGTACATGCCAAATTGGGCATTGTAATTGATGATTGCCCTAATGAGGGAAGAGTACAGGGAGACAATGACCTCTTTCTTCCTGGATGCAAAACCCTTAGTAATGAGATGTGCCACATAGAAGGACTTTCTGACCACAGTGGCAATGTGGTGATCAAAAGAGAGGTTGCTGTCAACCTGTGTTCCCAGATCTCTTATAACGCCTTTTGTGTTCAGTGGACTACCATCAATATGGTAATTCATGGGACCGAGTTTTTCCCAGAGGGGATGACGACACATTTTTTGGCTTTGAGCTTAAAGCCATGGTACTGACACCAGTCGTTGGTCTCAGTGAGGCCTTTCTGCAGGATGTCAACATCACTTGGGGAGTTAATAATAGCTCCCAACTTGCAGTAGTCTGCGAACTTTGTCAGAGTCCCTTCATGTTGACCTGGACTGCAGAGAAGTAAATAACCAAACAGGACCACACCCTGTGGGACTCCACTCATAACTGGTCAGCAGTCTTACTTGGAGTCAGCTACTTTCACACTCTGAGTTCTATCTGTGAGCCAGTTTGCAACCCACCTAGTGATATAAGGGTTGATGACTGGCTTAGTGAGTTTTTCTGTGATTCCTGAGTGGGGAATGAAATCAAAGGCCTTGGCCAGATCAAGGTAATATGAACCACCTTGCCTTCATCCACAGCTCTGGTGACTGACAAAAAAAGGAGACCAGGTTGGGCAGGCATGGTCTACCCTTCACAAAACCAAACTGTGTGGGATCCAGAATTTGGAGATTCCCTGTATCCTTGTTTATTTAGTCCATTATGATGCGTTCCATAGCTTTGCATATCAGACTTATCAGGCTAATGGGGCGATGGTTCCCAGGGTCTGTATTCACTCCTCCTTTGTGGAGAGGGATGACTGTAGCAGTGCGCCATTCGGTAGGGACAAAGCCTGAGGTGAGACTGTGATTGAACAGGGCACACACGTGTGGTGCCATTTCACTCTGTAGTTCATGTAGAACACAGGCAGGGATATTGTCAGGTCCCGTAGAAGCTGTATTATTGGCCTTGCACAGTGCTGTTTTGACCTGTGCAGCAGTAATACTGGTGCCTGGCAATCTACTGGTATTGTGATTGGTACTTTGGGGGGAGAGAGGGGTAACGTTGGTACTGAATCTGTCTGCCAGTATATTAGCAATATCTGTTGGCTCAGTATAGGAGGTACCATTGTGCAGTAGCTCAGAGCAAATCTGGGTGTTGCCGTGGAGATTCTTTACATAATAGAAGGCCTTGTGGTTGTCTTTACTATCTGCTGCATTTCTGTTTTCATAGCTAGCTTTAGAGGATTTGATGAGGGATCTCAACTTTTTGTTGAGGCTGATAAGGGAGTTTTTCCAGTCTTGGGACTTCACCTGATTCCACATCAGTTTCCTTCTTCCGTTGTAGAATTTGTTTATGGCATGGGACCACCTGATTGGCTTCCTTTTTTTGGAGGAGAGCATCTTGGTTCTATACCCTTATGGCAAGATCCATGCATTTGTGTACATGCTCATACAGTGCATTGGTGTCTGATTCGGCAGTCATGCAACTATTCGCCATTTGCATGGGTGTCATGAAGTTAGCCACCTCTGTTTTTAGGAGCCCAAAGTTAGCTTTGGAGAAGTTTTTCATGGTGGTTACCTTTGCGGGGGTGGGTAGGATGTGGATTTCCAAGGTGATTAGTTTGTGGTTAGATCTAACCAGGGAGGAGTTGACTATTGGTGTAGAGCAATGGTTGCCCATGTTAGTAATGACCAGATCAAGGATGTTGCTATCTCTAGTGGGGGTAAAAATGAGCTGGTCCAGGGCATTGGAATTAACGAATTCCAGGAAGCATTGGGCAAGTGTATTGGTACATGAGTAGTTTTCCCAGTTAATGGAGGGATAGATGAAGTCACCCAGAATGAGAGTGTTAGGTTGGACCCTAATATTCTCCAGGGTGCTTAAGAACGTGGAGTGTGAGTCTTGGGACGTGGTTGGGTTCCTGTAGCAGGCTACAACCTAAATCGCTCTTACCCAATGTTAGCTGCACCTGAAGTATCTATGATGTGTTATGTTTGGCTACCAGTCTAGAGGTGTGTGCATCCTTTATGAATATGGAAACACCACCACCATTGGAGCTTTGGTCCAAGTTCTGGGGCTGAAAGGTGTGAAATGAGTTATAACCTGGTAGTGCAGGGATGCTTTCTGTTGCTTTGATCCAGGTCTCTGTTACAGCACAGATGTCAACGTTCTCCATTTTAAGGAGTTCTTTGAGTGAGTGCATTTTGAGAGTCAGACTTATAGCATTGAGCAGCATGACCCTCAGATTGCATTTGTTTGTAGCTTTGCCCTGTTGTAATTTGGTCTTTGGAACACAGCCTAAAAAAGGCACTTTAGGGGTGGCAAGAGCCTTGGCCAGTATCCGGAAGCCCAGGGGGTGACAGATGCAGGCCATCTCTGGCAAAGCATCTAGGTCTGTCATTCATGTCATACCAGGCAGACAGATATTGGATCCCCTTGGAATGACACCAGAAACTTGACCAGTTGTTGAAATCAATCATTTTCTGCTTGTACTGGGTATCATTCTGGGTGATGGTAGGATGCTGCTCAGGGCTAAGGTCATACCAGCCTGGGCTTCATAATCCAAGAGCTCCTCCATGTCTCTTTTCATGTAGTCCAGGGAGGTACATCTCAGGTCGTTCACACCCCCATGTACAATGACAGAGTCATATTTGTACCTGTTGTTGACGGACCTGGGTGCGTGCATTATGTGGCTGATCCTGGCACCTGACAGGCAGCTGACTGTACTTTCTCCTTATTCAATCTAGTGAGTGGGACATCAGTGAGTCTCACTATCGCTTCACCTATGACTAGTGTGTTGGGAATGCTGTTTTGCCTTAGGGGCTTTGGTTGAGTGGTACTCTGTTTAGGAGAGTTATGTGTCCTGTGATTAGTATTGTGTTGTGGTGGTCGAGTGCATTTCTGCCTTGGAGGCCTCTGCTGTTTGGGTAGATTTTTATTCAGAGCCTGTGGGATAGTGGGTATGTGGTTTGTGTTTTTATGTGAAGGCAGTGCTAGTGTGTGTTCTGGAGGGCTGTTTGTTCCATGTGGTGTGGTGCAAGTGTTAACCTCCTCCTCTTGACCGGGTATGGCTGGAGAGTGCGTGACTTCCAGTTTGGATATATAAGTGCATCTCTCGCAAGTCTGAGTGTTGGGAGGTAAGAGGAGAGGGTTGTCGGTGTACATGAAGCAGTTGCTACATTGCCTCAGGATGCCCAAGTTCACCATGTTAATAGGAGAAAGCACTGGGAGCTGACCTTTAGACATGTCTAGAAGAGTGGGCATTAATATTAAGTACTGGAGCTGTTTCCTTGTAGAACGTTTAGTACTGGTAGCACTTTTATGTGCCACAATAATTGCTACAAGAAGTCTGGTAAAGTGCTAGACTAATAAGCTAGTAAAAGTGCAGGAGGAGAGAACTAGCAGATCTAAGGGAAAAATTGAAGAGCAGACTTTGACACAGCTCAGAAGCTTGCAAACAGTCCTGGATACAGCATATCTGTATCTGGACTAGACTGGTTACAGGAAAGGCGGGAAACAAGCACAAACACAGGCTTTTAAAGCAGAAAGTTGAAAGAGATGGAAAAATTGCCCATTTTGTAAGTTTTATGTTGTCCCTTTAAGATATAGTTGTTTCTGGGATGCAGATATGGCGGGTGATGTATCGTTATGTGCCAAAGCTTCACGTAGGTGTTTAGTGTCTAAGGGTTTTGTGTAGAAATGTTTTGTGTTTTAATTTGTTGGGTAATGTTAGGAGTAGGTTAGAACAGATAGTTGATAGTTTGTGTGTGTTAGATTTAAAAGTGGACATTTTTCTAGATGTGTACTGTGTATGAGTATGAATGTATGCAATGGAAGTCTAGGGCATGTTACGGTAGATTTTTTGTTTTCTTTCATGGTAGTGTGACCTCAGAGTTGATATATAAAATTAGTGGGGGGTAGGGGGGTGCCACCCCACCCCCCACATGGGGGGTGTAGGGGGGGCTTGCCCCCTTCTTAGACATAGATTTCTAGGGTTTTGTTGGTGTGTGTACTGTTTTGGATTTTGATGGTGTAGGGAGGATGGTCATGTTTGTCTTTTAATTTGTATGTTGGAGGGTATGAGAACATCCTTACAAGTGGCCTCTAAGCATGGTAACATTTTTCATTTGGTTACAACAGACATAAAAAATGCAAGTTGGAGAGGCTTATGATGTGGAATTTACTGCCCCTTTTGCATGCTACGATTCATATTATGTGGAATTTACTGCACCTTTTGCATGCTACGATTCATATTTTGTGGAATTTACTGCCCCTTTTGCATGCTACGATTCATATTTTGTGGAATTTACTGCCCCTTTTGCATGCTACGATTCATATTTTGTGGAATTTACTGCCCCTTTTGCATGCTAAGATTCATATTTTGTGGAATTTACTGCCCCTTTTGCATGCTACGATTCATATTTTGTGGAATTTACTGCCCCTTTTGCATGCTACGATTCATATTTTGTGGAATTTACTGCCCCTTTTGCATGCTACGATTCATATTTTGTATGCTTTTGATTTCCCCTGGGCAGGGTTGCATTAAATAGCATTTGAGAGAGGAAGACCCAAAACCACAGCATGCAGAAATGGAGCAGTATGTAACATATGTTGCATTGTTTTTAACCTCTTTTCTTACCTGCTGACCCACTAGCTCATAAGGGGCAGTGGAAAATGTAGGGTGCATACAGTATGTTGGGGTTCTCTTTTGACATAAACAGCATCTGTCTTAGGTTTTATAATCTGTCTGCTTGCATTTACTGTAGACTTATTTTACTTACCACTCAAAAATCTGTGAGTCTGTGAACGGGGACATTTTTACTTCTCGTCAGGTTAGTTGTGGAGCAGAACTGAGAAGTTTGCTCCCATTACATGTAGGCTGCAGGACTTGTACAGTGTATGTTAAATGCTCATTAGAATTTGCTGGAATTAATGGAAACTTGACTGTAACCAACAAAGCACACAGCATTGCTTTCATCACTTCATGCAGGAGAGCTGTAACAACATTTTTTTTTTTGACAGGGCACACAGTAAAACAAAATATCCAGTGCTGGAGGAACAGATGGTGTCGGTAAAACGATCAGCCCTAATAAAAAGTATGCTGTACCTTGTTTGGGTTGAGGCTGAAAACCAACTTGGAAAAGCAGTATCTGAAAATCTGACAGTTAACATTGATAAAATTGGTAAGGAATTGTGTACACCTTTTTTATCTTTTGTGTAACTCAATATTGTCATCACTTTTCAGTAGTAATCTTTGCAAATATGCATATGGAGTAAGTAGAGCTTCATGGCATTTACAGAATGAAAGAACACTTGGTAGAGATTGGTCTTGAATGATCCAGTCTGTTCATGTCAACAGCTGGACAGGTAGCCACAGGATACAGGCACTCTGCACACTTAAGATTCTCTCAGGCTCAGTAACATCTTCCTCCACTCCCATATTGCTCCACAGCTGTTTTTCTGTCCAGATCACATTTGCTGGATATCAACAGGACTCGATGGGACCTCCTTCTTCAGGGTATAGTTGCCATCCATTCAGACACTATGGTACTGGTTTGGTATGTTATCAGTGGAGGGAGGGAGGCACATCATTCATAGCCTGGGTATTGGGAGGCCAACCAGATATGGGAGTGAGCCATAGTGACTGAACACTTTTTTTACGATGATACATATTCATTTTTTTTTTTTTTTTTTTTTTTTTTTTTAAATAATTTTTATTTTTTGTAAAAAACAAGCAATGAAATGGTGCAAATACATGACAAATATTACATATTAATAATATTAGTTATTAATAAAATAAAAAAAAAAAATGGGACAAAAGGCATGAAAATAATGAACTTAAAAGTAGTATATCTCTGCAGTATGCATAGTACACAAACCACACAACAAAACTAAAAAAGCCAACAAATACCAGAAATTACCAGTACTGAACAGCCACTAAAGCAACAGTGCCACTATTATTTGTATAAATTATAGTTAGCAGCCCTACTTAGATACAGAGAAAGAGGGAGAGAGAAGTATGGGAATAAAGGAAAAAGGGAAAGAAGAAAAAAAAAAAAGGACATTTGTAAATTATATAGTTAAATCCAGCACACTTATCAGGGAAACTTCAAACAGGCTTTTCGTTAAGTAGGGTAGCTCTCTTCTTACAGGGGGCTTTGATATTGATGATGGCCATTATTTTTATATTTGATGTTTTATATTTTAAATCCTAAACATAATTTAGTGATCATCCAGCCAGTTATAGGTTTTATGAGGAATGATGATGCATATTCATGGTCAGGCCTGTTCAGTTAGTACCTACTGATGCCCCATGAGTGGTTCCTTGGTCAGTCTGTGGCAGATGCCATTTTTTGCTGTTGGAACAAGCCAGATTGTGACTTCTTTCCATCTTCAACCAGTGCCAGATATGGCAGCTACGTGACGTCTCCCTCATCCCTCCTTAGCAACCCTTTTGACAAAGTTCTTAAACAAAGAAAACTTGCATAAGGCCAGGGTCATGTAACTTCATTCTGGCCCATACAGCTCTGGTTCTCTATGGTGTAGCCTTATGTTCTAGAGTATCAACTTTTCATGTCTCACAAAGGTCTCCTGTATTATTCATTTGGAAAAAAACTGACTTGGACATTCAGTTCCCAAAGTTAACTGCATGATTTCTCCAGTCCCACTGATGGTCAGAGACTTCAGGTATCCTACCACAGTGGTCCAGATTCCTATTCCTGCACAAACCCCAACACCAGAAAAATTTAAAGAAGTAAATGGCTGAAGTTTTCTTTATGGGCCACTAACCAGGGACTTGTTCTTTTCTTGACCCAGTCCCAACTGTTCTGCAGTTTTTGACTCATGTATTTAGTCAATGTTCACACCATTTCACTACATCAAGCTGCAATTTTGATTTTGTTTAATCAGGGATTTAACTCTTCCTACTTAGCTCCTTTAAATGTTTGTAAAGCTTTTCTAAGAGGTGTCTGTTGACACCTCCTATTAGAGAACCCTTACCTCAGTTTTATGTTGAAGCCTCTAATGTTGTCTCCCATTGGACCAGCAGACAGAGTTGATCAAACTTTCTTTTCTTGTAGCAGTGACATCAATGTGGAGGGTTTCAGAACTACAAGCTCTGTCATTAAAACTCCTGTACATTATTTTTCACAAAGATCATATATGCTTTCTTACTGGCCTGACCTTTATACCCAAGGTTACTTCAAAAATGAGTTGGAATCATTTGGTTAATCCTTCCATGTTCATCCTCAGTATTACCCCCAAAATGGAGTATTTCTTGCACTCTTAGTTGTAGGGTACAGTGCCAACTAGCATTATACCTGCAAAACAGTAAAGGTACTACTTATTGATTCTTTTGTGGCCAGAAAAGCAGGTAAGAAGGTCTCCAAAGACACCTTGTCCAGTTGGCTTTTAGAGTGCATCACCTTTTACAATGCAAGATATAAGAAAATATTACCTAAAACACCAACAGTTCATTCTGCAAGGGTCATAGCCAGGGCCAGTCTTACTCACAGATGAACTAGGCAAGCACCAAGGGCACTGTGCTTATAGGAATGCTCTTTTCCCATTCATTTATTTCTTTATTTTTTAGAGCAATATTTCATTACTCTAAAAAATAAAGTGCCCCTTTAGGAAAAAAGTGCATCCTCGGCACAGTGAAAACTCCAGGGGGTATTTTCCCCTTTACATTCCCCCTAAACATGTGAGGTCACAGGAGCACAGAACTCACAATGTTCAAATCAAGGGCAAAGGAGCTTGCAGTGATGTTCTTCGTGTTTCATTGTTGCAGTAATCACACTTGGGTTATCTGCCTGTAGGTAGCCCTCAATTGGCTCTAATACCAGAGGCTTAATATTTCTGCGTCGGATGCTGTCGCTCCAAGTCTGACGTCAGGTCGTCAGGGGTATAAAAACAGGCAGCCGACACCATTGCATCAATCTTTTTTGCCAAGGAGCTCAAAGCAGAAGCAGTTTGCACAAGTGCCAGTCGGCCACTACCTGAGTTTTCGCTTACGAATTGAATCATCCTGAAGTCTTCTAAAGCTAAGTACCCCATTGGGGATCCTTTTTTCTTGTTCTAACTGATGTCAGAAAAAGTTAACAATTGTCTTGCCTGTGAAAAGCAAGCTCCAGGGGACATTTTGCCCTTTACCTTCACCCTAAACATGTGAGGTCACAGGAGTACAGACCTCATAATGTTCAAATCAAGGCAAAGGAGCTTGCAGTGATGTTCTTCGTGTTTCACTGTTGCAGTCATCACACTTGGGTTATCTGCCTGTAGGTAGCCCTCAGTTGGCCCCAATACCAGAGACTTAGTATTTCTGCATTGGATGCTGTCACTCCAGGTCTGACGTCAGGTCATCAGAGGTATAAAAACAGGAAGCCGATGCCATTACATCAGTCTTTCTTGCCAAGGAGCCTGAAGCAGAAGCAGTTTGCACAAGTGCCAGTCGGCCACTACCTGAGTTTTCACTTACGAATTGAATCATCCTAAGTCTTCTAAAGCTAAGTACCCCATTGGGGATCCTTTTTTCTTGCTCTAACCGATGTCAGAAAAAGTTAACAATTGTCTTGCCTGTGGAAAGCAAATACCACACCGAGATTTCCATTCTTACTGCATCACCTGTCTAGGTCCAGACCATGACATACCTCGCTGTCGGTTTTGTGCCTTGTTCAATGCCCGAAGTATTCATTGTTGGGCCCTTACTGTCACTAAATACTTTCATTCTTGATCTCCGTATTCTGAAATGGCTTCGGTAAGCCATTCAACTACCGATATTCCGAAAAAACTTCAGGATAAAGACAGACAGACAGCACAGGTCCTAAGCTGCTAACAACGCTTACATTAAGCTAGTTGCCAGATCGCTGGTACTCAGTGAGGCACTTTCGCAGCCACTGATGCCCGCTTCATTGGATTTGCAGGTCTTTACCGAGACCCGTTCGGAGTCCGGTATGCCGCGAGACTCTTCTTCGACTATGGAACCTGCGGATTTCTCTACCTTGGATGGGTCCAGAGCCACTGAGCAGGCACCGGCTTCTGAGGAAGTTCTTTGCACTATGGATGTTCGACGCAAACAGACTACTTCTATCATGTCTTCAATTCTGTCTAAAATTACAGAGTTTCTAAGGCCAAGAGTACGCACTATGCCTAGAAAACTGATGACCAAAGCGCATGCACCTGCTCCCTTGCCAGAATCTCAAATGCTTAAAATGGTAGAAGACCTTATTATGCTAACTAGGGGAAGTCAGCCTTCCCCTGCTAAGAGAAAGAGACCTGTCCCCAGCAGCTTCAACAGACCAAGAGTCTGACAACTGTGAGGTATCTGATAATGAAGACATGCCCTTATCTGCTTATGAGGATTCAGATGCAGAGGAATCCATTCCCTCTGCCTCTCCTGCAAAGGATTTTTCTTTTGGTGAAATCTTACATACTTTGAGAGCATTTCCATTGGGAATGCCAAGACTATCCTCAGTCCAAAAACAGACTCAGAGAATTTCTAGATTTGCCACAACATAGCCCTTTAGCAATACCCCTAGTCCTGGAAGTTGTGAATGATGTCTTTATGGAATCCAGTCTTACTCCTGACACTTTGCCCCCTGCTTCTAGGAAACTAGACAGGTACTACAGAGTACCTGAGTCTCACAAATTCCTTTTCAAAAATCCTACTGCTGACCCAGAGATCATCTCCCAGGGGCCTAAAGGTATCAAAGCAACTACAGCTAAGAATCCCACCCCTTCGGACAGGGATTCCACAGCTTTGGACAGATGGGGTAAGAAAGTATATACCTCTGCAGCTCTCGCCATTATGGCTTTGAATTGTCAGTTTCACATGCTGAAGTACCAACAACATATTATGGAACTTAGTGGTGGTGCTGCTGCAGCGTTGTCGCCTCACAGTAAGACGTTGTCCTGTTCGATTCTCAGCTAGAGCTTCTTCTGTGTGGAGACATGTGTGAATGGGCGTACCTTCGTTGAAAGGTTGTGCATCAGGGCCAGCAACTCGGCATGTAAAAATCTACTGCCAATCATTAGCAGACCGGAGTTCCGCTGTGGCAACCCCTAACCTGGAAAAGCCGAAAAACACAACATTAAACAAAAAATAGCTACCTTTCCATACTGTGCAGAAAATAAAGAAATGCAAGAGCTTATGCATTCTGCAAGCCACGTCAGCAAGCATACATTGCAGTGTGGCTTTGATGCCCTAGAAGCATCTTGCAGGGCAGCAGTCACTGGTTCTGTACTGAGAAGGCATGCTGGGCGTAAGGAGCAGACCTTGCCAGACCATGTCAAATCAAAGTTATTAGATGCTCCTTTGAACATGGACAATCTGTTTGGCACCAAAGCAGAAGAGATTCTTAAAAAGATGGAAGTAAAAGCTAAATCTATGCAGGCAGTCAAAGAATTCTTACAAGTACAGCCGCCTAGATTCAATAGGCATTGCCCCTCGGAACATTGGTCCTTTCCAGCCCACTCAAGGCCACCTCAAACTAGAGCCAGGGGAAACAGACCCCCCTGACCACAGTCTCAGGGTATGCAGAGATCTAAGCAATGGAGTGCCTCCACCTCCAAAGCAGGGAGTGCTAATCCGCCCCCTTATGGAAAGAATTCACAATGACTTCTCTACTCCACTCCCCACCTCTGCCCAACTGCTTGTGCCCCTAGGAGGAAAACTCGCCCTTCATGTAAAAAACTGGATGTCCATCACCAAAGACTGATGGGTCCTCAACATTGTATCCCAGGGGTACAAATTTTACTTCCACTCTCTGCCAGTCCCAAAAGGATTCCCAGACCTTCCTCCAAACCAGTGGGCAGAGGCAGAAGACCAAGTTCTATCCCTGCTCAATATCAGGACAATTCAACCTGTTCCGGCAGAACAGATAGGTCAAGGATTCTATTCCAGACTTTTCCTGGTACCCAAAAAAGAGGGCTCTTGGCGCCGAATCCTAGATCTTTCAATTCTCAACACCTTCCTGGTGGTACCAAAATTCAAAATACTCATCCTGCAGCAGCTTCTACCTATGCTAGCCAAAGAAGCCTGGTTAGTCACCCTAGACTTAAATGAAGCTAATCTGCACATCCCTATAAGGGAATCATGCAGGAAATATCTACGTTTCAGGGCCGGATCTATGGATTATCAGTTCTCTGCACTTCCTTTTGGCTTATCCACTGCTCCCAGAATATTCAGAAAATGCCTGGCTCCTGCCATTGTTTACTGCAGGCAAAGAAATATCCAAATTTACCCATACTTAGATGACTGCCTGATTCAGGCAGACAGTCAGGAATTGCTGTTGCAGCACCTGACATTTGTAAAAAATCTTCTAACATCCCTGGGGGTACACCATCAATGAAAATAAATCAAAACTGGTCCCCAGTCAAAAGACTGTATTCCTAGGAGCAAGCTTGGACACAGCATCCCAGATGGCATTCCTCACTTCAGAAAACCAAGCCTACCTGACAGACTATTTTACGCAAATGGCCACCAGAACCCAGCTATCCACAAGGAAAATCCTGCATGCCCTAGGGTTCATGGCCTCATGCATCCTACTAATTCCATATGCCAGACTGCATATGAGGAAACTTCAGTGCTACTTAAAAAGTCTTTGGTGCCAACATTCTCAGGACCTGGAAACTGTCATTCCTATCATACCCTGTCTAAGGACAGAGTTTCTTTGGTGGGCAGCTGCGTGCAACCACAACAAGGGATTGAGATTACTCAACCCCATGCGGCCCAGACCCTAACCACAGATGCATCAGACTATGCCTGGGGAGCACACATAGATGGCAAGTGCAATTCAGGGCCAATGGAGCCCAAGTCAAATTCATCTGCATATCAACCAAAAAGAGATGCTAGCTGTGCAGCATACTCTGACAGCTTTCAGATCCCTACGCTCACCAGGATACCTGCTAATAGAAACAGACAGCACCACAGTTATGTGGTACATCAGCAAGCAGGAGGGAACCTACTCTTACCCGCTCTGCAGGCTAGCCATGGCCCAGTGGAACATGGCCTTGAACATGCAAGTCCATCTGCAAGCTCAGTTCCTGCCAGGCAAACAAAATTCCCTGGCAGATGACTTAAGCAGAAATCTCTTAGACCCACACGAGTGGCAATTTGAGCCCAGCACCTTCAACCTTCTGATTCAGAAATGGGAGACCCCAGAGGTGGATCTCTTTGCCTCCAGCTGCAACCACCAGCTCATAAAATTCTGCACCAGGAACCCTCACAGCAGGGCCTGGAAGGTGGATGCCCTATCTTTTCAGTGGGTAAATCTCTCAATCTATGCCTTTCCCCCTCTGACCCTTCACTCAAGAGAATTACTCAAGATAAGACAGGACAGACCAAGGACAATTCTGATTGCCCCGGGCTGACCACGACAGCACTGGTACCCACTCCTGCGCAGCCTGTCACCTGTGCCACCCTGGCCCTACACCAGAACCCAACCCTGCTGTCTCAGCAGAGGGGACAGATTTTGCATCCGCAGCTGCAAACCCTAAATCTTGCAGCCTGGCTTATTCCTTGAATTCTCCCCCAATAATCCTAAGTAAGCAGGTGCTGGATGTAATTCTTGAAGCCAGAAGACCCAGTACACAAAATCCTATGCTGATAAGTGGAAAAGGTTCTGCTCATGGATTCAATCTAAAGGAGAGGACACAACACTGCCCTTTCTGCCTCATATCCTGGATTACCTAGCAGATCTACTCCACAAAGGCCTGTCCTTCTCCTCCTTTAAGGTACATGCCTCTGCCAATTTGGCTCATTACAACACTGAGCCACCTCTCTTCTCGCACGCTCTTATCAAACAGTTCCTGAGAGGGGCAAACAACTGAAGGCCACCAAGGAGAGCACCCACCCCTGCTTGGGACCTTAACTTTGTACTGGAAAAGCTCACGCTTCCCCCTTTTGAACCTGCTGCTTCAGCAGAGTTAAAATTCCTCTCCTGGAAAACAGCCTTGCTTCTGGCCATCACTTCAGCTAGAAGAGTGTCTGAGCTACAAGCACTGATGGCTGTGGAACCCTTCATTATTTTCCATGCTGACAGGGTCTCCCTCAGGACTAACCCTTCATTTATGCCTAAAGTGGTGTCCAGTGTGGCTCTCAACCAATCCATCCATTTGCCAACCTTCTTCCCTAATCCTCAAAATAAGGGGGAAAGGATCCTGCACTCCTTGGACATGCACAGACAGCTCAGATTCTATCTTGATAGGACTAAGCCTTTCAGAAAATCTGGCCAGTTGCTAGTCAGCTTTGCAACAGGGGCAGAGGGCAAGGCCATTTCAAAGCAAACAGTTTCCAAATGGGTATCACACTGCATCCATTTCTGCTACAAGCACCATGGGAAACCAACCCCTCAGGGGGTCAGAACACATTCCACTAGGGCAACTTCTGAATCTACAGCATTTCTCAGGGGAGTCCCTACCAGGGACATCCTGGAAGATGCTACCTGGTGTTCTTTACACACCTTTACCAAGCTTTACCACTTGCCTATCTTTTCCAAATCCAGAGCAGGTTTTGCAACTGCAGTCTTGCAAGGCATACTAGCCAGCACTAACTCTTCTAGACTGCCTCCATCCTTCTTCAGCTTTGGGAATCTAAAGTCAGAATTTCATGACTGCAACAGTGAAACATGAAGAACATAGTACAGTTGTGTACACTTACCATAGATGTAGATGTTTGAGTGTATTCACTGTTGCATTCCTGGTTTCCCTCCCTCCAGCCCCCTGGTTATTCTCTCTCTCTCTCTCTCTCTTTCTCTACTCTATGTCTATTCCTCACCCGTTCAGGGGTATTGGTATTTACTTTTTACTGGTGCTGTGTTCTCCACCATAACTTAGCTCCCTATTTGGGGGGCTCCTGATATTTGGGGCAAGAAAAACTGATGTAATGGCATCGGCTGCCTATTTTTATACCCCTGACGGCCTGACGTCAGACCTGGAGGGACTGCATCTGACGCAGAGATACTAAATCTCTGGTATTCGGGCTGACTGAGGGCTACCTGCTGGCAGATAACCCAAGTGTGATGACTACAACGGTGATCGAACATCTACATTTATGGTAAGTGTACACAACTGTACTTTTTTAATTTTATTTGCCCAACTGATGTGTGAGGGACAGAGCAGATGTAGGTATACTCTGCATAATTCTTGGATATACATGAGTGCTGGTGAGAAAAGTGTTATTATTAAGATGTCCTTCAAGGATGCATCTGCAGTCCTAACAAATGGGTTGTCCTGTCGTCAGGCAGCCCTTCGGTCGGCCGGATTCCAAAGTCTGGGTCTGGCCTCGGCTGGTGTCGCACTTCACCCGACGTCATCTCTGCTGGTCTTCGGGCATAAAGGCATCAGCCGACGCCATTTTCCTCAGTCTTTCTTGCCGCGTGGCGCCCGAAGCAGAAGCTGTTCGCAAGTGCCGGTCGGTCAGATCCAGAGATTACTACTACTGAATACTACTTCAAGACTTCTAAAAGCTAAGTACCCGTTGGGGACTCTTTCTTGCCTCAGCCGATGTCAGAAAAAGTAAATAACTGTTTAACTTGTGGGAAACAAATACCTCATAAAGATTTCCACTCTTACTGCTTACCTTGTTTAGGCCCAGACCACGACGTAGCAGCCTGTTTAGCCTGTGCTTCCTTCAACCGACGAACGCTTAGGCGTCGGTCGGAGTTTGCTGAACAGTTTTTCGGCTCAGATTTTGCGTACATTATGCCGTTGGATCCTCCGACTTCTCAAATTGTTAAAAAACGCAAAGAAAAAGACCGACACTCGCGGTCCGCGGTTTCAGCCGAAACCATGGTTAAGCATACCGCGAGTGTCTCGGTTTCGGCCGAAACCGAGCAAACGGGTCAATCTTCAGCCAAATCCATGACTACTACCGAGGCCCCTGCTACCCAAGTTGAATCGGCCTCTGAAGTTTTGCCTACTAATGTGGTTTCTCTAGAATTATCGGACACCATCCCTTTGGATGTCTCTACCCCAGCATGTGGTGCTGCTAGGCCTCCTGCAGCCATCTCTATAAAGGCCTTTGCCAGGGCTAAAGCAGCCAAAACTGCTAAGTCTGTGCCTGTTAAGCCCCCCTCACACAGACCCAGTTCCAGTTCCCAAATGCTTACTCTGGCAGAGGATCTCATCTCTTTAATTAGGGGATCCCAATCTCACCCAGACAGGGCCTCTCAACCTCCAGAAAAGAGACCTAGAGCAGAGCCCCCTGAGCCAGTGTCCTCAGATGACTCTTCTGATGATACAGACAATACAGACCATCCAGAGGCTCCTTTTTCTACTTATGAAGATTCCGATGCTGAAGAATCTATTCCTTCTGCCTCTCCACCAGAGGAATTTTCCTTTGGGGAAACCTTACATGCCATGAGAGAGCAATTCCAATGGCAGGGACAAGATTTCTCAGATTCAAGAAAAAGGCTTAGGACCTTTCTACACTTACCGCAACATAGGCCCTTAGCTATACCTCCAGTTCTTCCTGTTGTGGATGATGCATTTAATGATGTTTGCACTGCTCCTGATACTTTACCTCCAGCCCCTGCCAAGCCCGATAGGTTTTACAGGGTACCGGACACTCATCACCACCTATACAAGGCCCCACTTGCAGATCCTGAGACTATCTCCCAGGGGCCTAAGGCAGTAGGTTCGACCTCAGCAAAAAACCCTCTCCCTTCTGAAAGGGAATCCAGGTCCTTAGAGAGATGGGGTAAAAAAGTTTACACCTCTGCTACTCTCTCAGCTAGAGCTTTGAACTGTCAGTTTCATATGATCCAATACCAAGAGTTTATGCTTGATCAGTTAACTAAGAAACTGTCCTCTGATGACTCCTTAGATAAGAAATATGTTTTAGAAATGGTGAATAACATTCAGCAGGTTAGTAACCATTCTTTAAAATGTGGCTATGATGCACTGGAGGCTTCATTTAGATCAGCCATGACTGGCACAGTTATAAGAAGGCATGCATGGTTGAAAGAACAGGTCTTGCCGGATCATGTTAAAGCAAAGCTGTTAGATGCTCCTATGGATAAGGCCAGTCTATTTGGTTCTCCTGCTCAGCAAGTAATGAAGAAAATGGAAGAGAAGGCAAAATCTGTACAAACAGTTAAGGATTTCTTACAGGTTCAGCCCCCAAGGTTTAGCAGGAACTGGCCTTCCAAAAATTGGTCCTTTCCAGACTCCTCTAAATCTCAGAAAGGCAGGAATAGACGTGCCAGAGGCAGAAATCAATCCAGAGGAGGTGCCTACAGAGGACGCCAGTGGCAAGGCAATAACCAGCAAGGCACAGACACAACCACTGCCACTGCAACAGGACAATCACAGTGACTTGGCTCTGACACCGCCTACCAGGGAACAAATAGCAGCACCCTTAGGCGGAAAGTTAGCCTTATTTTCAAAAAATTGGCACTATATCACAAAAGACAAGTGGATTTTGCAGACCATAGACCAAGGCTACAGGTTTCACTTCCACACCTTACCAGTAAAAAGAGGAATGCCAAACCTACCTCCAAATCAGAAAACAGAAGCTCTAAAGCAGATAGCTCAATTAACAAAGATGTGAGCTGTGGAAAGAGTACCACCAACAGAACAGGGCAAAGGATTCTACTCCAGACTCTTCCTAGTACCAAGAAAAGAGAAGTTGGAGACCTATTCTCGACCTGTCCGCCTTAAACACATTCATCATTGTCCCAAAATTCAAAATGCTGACCCTACAGCAACTTCTTCCCATGCTGGGCAAGGAGTGTTGGCTGGTAACTCTAGATCTCAAGGAGGCATACCTGCACGTCCCCATACGACCAAATTGCAGAAGATACCTCAGATTTCTTGCAGGATCAGAGCATTATCAATTCTCAGCATTGCCCTTTGGCTTATCTACTGCCCAGAGTATTCACAAAATGCCTGGCATCAGTAATCGCTCATTGCAGGCTACAGGGAATCCAAATTTATCCATACCTGGACGACTGCCTGATACAAGCGGACAACAAAAGCAAGCTGACAAAAGACTTACAAAGAGTCATTTGCTTACTACAAGCCCTGGGATACACAGTCAATTTAAAAAAGTCAAGACTGATACCATCCCAAACAAGAACATTCTTGGGTGCGGAATTGGACACAGTAAAACAGATGGCATTCCTAACTGCAGAAAAACAAGAACGACTCCATCTTTACTTCTTGGCATTAACAAAGCAGAACAAACTAACAGCAAGGAAAGTACTGCAGGCCTTGGGCTTCATGGCATCATGCATAATCCTGGTCCCCCATGCCAGACTGCATATGAGAAAGCTACAGTGGTACCTAAAGAATTTATGGTCTCAACACAGGCACAGCTTAGAAACTGAAATCCCACTAATCCCATGCCTGAAACAAGAGTTCCTATGGTGGGCTCAAGCATGCCAGTCAAACCCAGGCTTGCCCTTCCACAACTTTCAAGCAAGCCAAACCATCACAACGGACGCCTCAGACCTAGGTTGGGGGGCACACATGCTGGACAAATGCATACAAGGATTATGGACTCCAGACCAGCTGCACCTGCACATAAATCAAAAAGAAATGCTGGCAGTAAAACTAGCAATCCAGAATTTCAGACCATTCCTCAAAGAAGGCCATTTAATGATAAGGACAGACAACACCACAGTCATGTGGTACATCAACAAACAGGGAGGCACTCATTCATACCCCTATGCAGAATGACTCTGGACCTTTGGAATATGGCTCTGAGCTACAACATCCAGTTACAGGCAATATTTGTACCGGGAAAAGAAAACATCCTAGCAGACATGTTAAGCAGAACTACCTCGGATGCTCACGAATGGATGCTACACCCGGACATCTTCAAGGCCATCACAAAGAAATGGGGAATGCCACAAATAGACCTATTCGCATCCCCACTCAATCACCAGCTCAAGAAATTCTGCACAAGGACATACCACCCACTTGCATGGAAGGTGGACTCTCTATCCTTCAGTTGGAAAGGCCTGACAGCATATGCATTTCCACCTCTTCCTTTGATGCACAAGGTACTACTGAAAATCAAAGAGGAACGTCCAAGGATAATTCTGATAGCTCCAAATTGGCCAAGACAACACTGGTATCCATTGCTGAGGAGCATGTCTCGGGGGAGAACGTGGACACTACCCCTGATGCCTTTGATGTTAACTCAGAACAACTACAACATCATGCATCCAAACCTAAAAACTCTGCAACTGACTGCCTGGAACATCACATAACAGCAACTAACCCAGATTTATCCCAAAGGGTTAAAGACATTATCCTTGAGGCCCGCAGACCTTCTACAAGAAGGAACTATGCAGGGAAATGGAAAAGGTTTGTCATTTGGAGTACGGAAAGAGGGAAAGATGTGTCAAAAGTAGATATTGCCAACATCCTGGAATATTTGGCAGAGCTCCTACATACTGGCCTGTCCTATTCCTCCATCAAGATACATGCATCAGCTATTTCTGCAGCATACAGCCTCGATCCTCCTGTCTTCTCACATCCTCTACTCAGGCAGTTCCTTAGAGGAATCAAGAATGTAAAACCTCCTAGGAAACCTCCATTACCAGCATGGGGCTTGAACTTTGTGCTAGAAAAATTGACACTCCCTCCATTTGAACCAGCAGCAACAGCAAATCTTCAACACCTATCATGGAAAACTGCTTTCCTACTGGCAATTACTTCAGCAAGAAGGGTTTCGGAACTACAGGCCTTAATGGCAGTACAACCCTTCCTAATCTTCCATCAAGATAGAGTGTCCATGAGAACTAATCCTACATTTATGCCTAAGGTGGTATCCAGAGTGTCTCTAAACCAGGCAATCCACCTACCTACCTTCTTTCCCAATCCACAGAACAGGGGGGAAAGACTGCTGCATACCTTGGATGTACATAGACAGTTGCGCTACTACCTGGACAGAACCAAGGGTAATAGAAAAACTGACCAGCTTTTAGTAGCTTATGCAACAGGAAGGGAAGGAAAAGCAATTTCCAAACAGACAATCTCCAAGTGGATAGGAAATTGCATAAGATTCTGTTACTCCTACCATGGAAAGCAAATTCCACAGAACATAAGACCTCACTCTACAAGGGCTACAGCCACTACCACAGCTTTCTTACGAGGAGTGGCTACCAAGGACATTATTGAGGCGGCTACTTGGACTTCCGTGCATACATTTGCCAAGCATTACAACTTACCTCTATATTCTAGATCCCGAGCAGGGTTTGCCACTGCTGTATTGCAAGGGATCCTAACTACACCATAATTCTTCTTCCTCCTCCCCTAGTTTGGCTATGGTATTATACCCATTTGTTAGGACTGCAGATGCATCCTTGAAGGACATAGTACAGTTTTGTACCTACCATAAATGTAGATGTCCGAACAGGATAGCATCTGCAGTCAGGATTACCCACCCTCCTTCCCCTCTGTGGTACTCCTAGGGTATTTACCCTCCTAATAGCTAGCTGGGGGGGATTTCTTATGGTGTATTTGTTTGTATATATGTACATACATGCTTATTTTTTGTGTTTGCCTACTATTTTTTTTTGGAAACATTGGCATTTATCCAAAATTTAGTTTTCCAAGAGGGCAACTGGCATCTGGGGCAAGAAACACTGAGGAAAATGGCGTCGGCTGATGCCTTTATACCCGAAGACCAGCAGAGATGACGTCGGGTGAAGTGCGATACCAGCCGAAGCCAGACCCAGACTTTGGAATCCGGCCAACCGAGGGGCTGCCTGACGACAGGACAACCCATTTGTTAGGACTGCAGATGCTATCCTGTTCGGACATCTACATTTATGGTAGGTACAAAACTGTACTTTTACTATACTGACAGTGAGATATTTTGGGCTATTTTTCATACTTGTGAGTTTTGTGTGAAGAGTTGAGATGGGGGAGATGGCACAATGATAAAAACATCGTTAGTATTTTTATAATGCTGGCAGTGATCAACCAGATATTTTAGTAATAATTTGGCTTTGTGATTTGTGTGGAGCAACTTGGACAGGAACACTTTAATGTGTGACAAGTTTTGTGTGAACTGCTGAGGCATAGCTCTCAACTGTTATCAGGAAATCCAGACAGATTCTATAATAATAATGGGGGAAGAAGCAAAACTAGAGCAGATTTTAAATACTGCTCATAGAAACTGAGACAATTCTAAAATAAAAGGACTTGTGTTGACATGCATTTTCTGATAGCTGAAACTCAAATGCATGTCATTATTTAGTGACTTCAATTCTCAGCGATTTGCCAGAAAACCACAAACTTTATGATGAACGGATGGAAAAACTTAGGCAAAAATCTAGATATTCTTCAAAAAGATGGACAGTGAGGAAGTATGTGTGGATGTCAGGGTGTCCCACAGGGCTCTGTCCTAGGCTCATACATGTTTAGATTGTATCTTTCAGACCTAATTATTTCATCTGAGATGTTCTATTGTCTATATGCAGACAACCTGAAAATGGGTAAACTGGTTATACATGTGTTACAGACAGGGAATATCCGCAAAAGAACTTGACTAAATTGACCATTTGAGCACAGGAGAATAATGTGCTGATAAATACATAAAAATCTAAGCATATGAGATTTGGGAGGCATAAATGGAAAGGTTAATATTTAATACAGCACACAGTGTTGTACAATGTAGAGTCATTTAAGGACCTGGATATATAGGTAGATTGATCCAGGTTTTCGTTTTTCTAATCATATCAACTAAGTTCTTAATGGTAGTTATAGAAGTATAGGTTGTATAAAAATATTTATATATTTTACATAATCAGAAATGATGAAATCATTGTTTGTTAGTTACATTAGACCTAACCTTGAGTACAGAATAACAATATGGAAATCTTATAAAAAAACAATCATGTACAGCAAAAATATACCAAGGGCATCCATAGATGTGAAAATTTAAGTTATTTTGAAAGAGTATAATATTTGAACTTTTACAGTGTGTCATATAAATATTAAGAGGAGATCTTATTCAGCTATATAGGGGATTTAGGGACAACTACCTCTGGGAATGTTTGGGGTTATCAAAAAGTACTAGAGAATTATCAGACAACCTATGTAGAAGATTCTATAGGAAGGAGACATGCACTAATTGGTTCTCTGACAGAGTAGCTGATGCTTGGAACAGACTACCAAATTACATTAAAGCAAGTACTAGATGAGATATTTTTAAGACCAGCCTGAGCACTTATGGGAATAAGTGTTATGGTTTATTGTCAGGCTAGAAGGGCATTTTTGCCTGTGCTTGAAATATTTGTTTGAAATATTGCATAGCCATCAGATGTTGTGGCTTTAGCTGTTGGGTTGGGGTTGGCTAGATGAAAGTAACTGATCCTTTTGCCATTTGCTCAGTACAAACAGTCACTTTCTGGCTTAGTAGGTCTAGTGTGAGAAGTAAGATGGTCTCCTTAATAGGACACTGACGTAATCCTGTATAATTGCTATGGCTGTCTTCTGTGGATGAAAAGGATTAGCTGCTACTGCTGCTGTTTGCTTATTTTTTGGGTTTGCAGAACTAATGCGATTATGTGAAGCAACATGCAATATTTTAATGTCTGGCAACTGTTTGGTGCAAAGGTGGAATATGTTACACAGTCACCACGACGTTAAGGCGAAACCTGGTTTGCTTGTGAAGTGGCTTGGCTTGTCAGCCATTAAAGTTGTACGCTACCTTCCTGGTCTTGAATTTGTGAAGTTTTATACACACACACACACACACACACA
Source organism: Protopterus annectens (assembly GCF_019279795.1). Taxonomy (NCBI): domain Eukaryota; kingdom Metazoa; phylum Chordata; order Ceratodontiformes; family Protopteridae; genus Protopterus; species Protopterus annectens. The sequence continues at coordinate 24,302,485 of NC_056749.1, forward strand.
CATATATATATATATATATATATATATATATACAGGGTCTATATTAAATGAACAAAATGAGAAAAGACTGAACGCTTTCATCGACACATAAAAGCTGAAACCACAAAACAGTGAAGTTACAGAACAGCCATTTTTTTCCCAGGGAAAAAAAATCGCTGGGCCATTCTCGGGACTTTGCCGATGTTCTTCGTGTTTCACTGTTGCAGTCATTACAATTGGGTAATCTGCTGGCACTGGCAGGTTGCCCCCAGTCGACCTGATTAACAAAGTCAGGTCGTCAGGGGTATAAAACATGCAGCCGACACTATTACATGAGTCTTTCTTGCTGCGTGGTGTCCGAAGCAGAAGCAGTTCACAAGTGCCGGACGGCCGACTCCTGAAATTTTTGTTTTCGAGTTTCAGATCCGAAGTCTTCAACTAAAAAGCTAATTACCCTGTTGGGGAAGCTTTTTCTAGCTCCTTACCGATGTCAGTAAAAGTTAATAATTGCACTACTTGTGGGAAGCAAATACCTCATAAGGATTTTCATTTGTACTGTATTCCTTGCCTAGGCCCTGACCACTACATACCTTGCTGTCAGTTTTGTGCTTTATTTAATGAACACACTATCAAAAGTCTGTACATTTTTGCTTCTAAATATTTTGGGTCATGCTTTAGTTATCCAAAAATGTCATCGGTTAACAGTCCGACTATCAGAATACCTAAAAAACACAAAGAAAAAGACAGAGACAGGCCGTTGAGTTCCAAAACTGCCAACGACGCTTCTCCTAAGCCAGTCGCCAGTTCACCGGTACTCAGTGAGGCACTTTCGCAGCCCCTGATACCCACTACTTCTGGTTCACAGGCCTCTACTGGGACCCATTCGGAGTCTGGTATGCCGCGAGATGCTTCAATTATTTAACCCACGGATGTCTCTACCTTGGATGGGTCCAGAGCCGCTGTGTAGGCACCGGCTTCTGAGGGTTTCAGGCCTACAGATTTTTATATTAGACTGATGCCATCTTCAAAACTAAGGCCAAAATCTCGACCTATGCCTAAAAAAATGACGCCTGGTCCAGATGTGCAGGCCCCTATACCTAAAAAACAAATTATCAAAATGGCTGAAGATTTCATTACTCTGATCATGGGTAGCCAACCCCCCCTTCTAAGAGGCCTAGGCAAGACATTAATTATGAATCTTCAGAACAGGATTCTATTTATTCTGACTCTTCTAATGACCAGGAATTGTCTATACCTACTTATGAGGACCCTGATGCAGAATATTCCATTCCTTCTGCTTCTCCCCCTAAGGATTTTTCTTTTGGGGAAACTTTACATACCTTAAAGGAACATTTCTACTGGGAAAGTCAGGATTTCTCTGAATCCAAAAAGAGACTTAGGGATTTTCTTCTTCTTCCTCAGCATAGGCCTTTGGCTATACCTCCTTTTCTAGACATTGTTGATGTTTTTTCAGAATCTAGTATGGCTCTTGATTCTCTGCCTCCGGCTCCTTGTAAGCCAGACAGATACTACAGGTTTCCTGACTCCCACGAATTTCTTTTCAAAAATCCTATTGCAGATCCTGAAACCATTTCTCTGGGTCCCAAGGGCATTAAGGCTTTTACTGCTAAAAATCCTACGCCTTCTGATAGAGATTCCAGGACGCTGGATAGATGGGGTAAGAAGGTTTACACTTCTGCAACCTTGGCAATCAGGGCTTTAAACTGTAAATTTCATATGCTAAAATATCAACAGCATATCATGGGACTGCTTAAACAAAAAATTATGTTAATTTCTGACTGTGTGGAAAACAAAGATTTACAGGATTTATTGCATTCAGCTGAACAAGTTGGAAAACATACTTTGCAATGTGGTTTTGATTCTTTGGAGGCCACTTGCAGGGCTGCTGTAACTGGGTCTGTGCTAAGAAGGCATGCTTGGCTTAAAGAGCAAAATCTGCCTGATCATGTTAAAGCAAAATTGTTAGATGCTCCTTTACAACAGGACCGTCTCTTTGGTAATAAGGCTGAAGAAGTTTTAAAAAAGATGGAAGATAAAGCAAAATCTATGCAAACTGTGAAAAATTTCTTACAAGCGCAACCTCCAAGATTTAGTAGGCACTGGCCTACTAAAAACCGGTCCTTTCCAGTTCCTTTGAGAGCCACTCAAGTCAAACCCAGACATTCCAAAGACTCCAAGTTTCAGTCACAAGGGACTTTCAGAACAAAACAATGGGGTGCCTCCTCTTCCAAATCTGGAAACAACAAGACACCTCCCTGTGGTAAGCAGTCTCAATTACTTCCCTTTACATTTAGCAAGCACTTACCTTTTAGCCGCCCCCCTTTGGGGGGGAAACTGGCTCTTCATGCAAAAAACTGGCAACTTATAACCCGGGACAAATGGGTTTTAAATGTAGTATCCCAGGGATACAGATTTCATTTCCACACATTGCCAATCCCAAACGGATGGCCAGACCTGCCCCCAAATCAGTGGGCAGAGGCCCAGAAACAAGTACTTTCCCTCATGAGCATAGGGGCTATTCATCCAGTACCAGAAGAGGAAAAGGGACAAGGTTTCTATTCCAAGACTTTTCCTGGTACCCAGAAAAGACAAATCATGGCGTCCAATTCTGGACTTATCTACTCTAAACACATTTCTTGGACATTTTATTTTATTTTATTTTATTTTCCAAAATTCAAGATGCTGACTCTTCAACAGTGACTTCCTATGCTAGGCAAAGATGCCTGGTTGGTAACTCTAGACTTAAGAGGCTTACCTGCATGTCCCAATCAGGGAATCTTGCAGAAGATACCCTCCGCTTCAAAGCAGGCTACTTGCATTACCAGTTCTTTGCACTGCCCTTTGGCTTGTCTACTGCGCCCAGGGTCTAAAGTGCCTGGCTCCAGTAATTGCATTTTGCAGGCAAAGAAATATTCAAATATATCCATACCTGGACAATTGTCTAATTCAGGCAAAAAACAAGGCACTCTTCTAAACCATTTGGCGTTTGTAAAAAGGGTTCTAACTTGTCTAACCACTGTACCATTTAATGTAGACCCTATATATTTATATAATATATATATATATATATATATATATATATATATATATATATATATATATATATATATATATATGTATATATGTGTATATATATATATATATATATCTATATATATGTGTATATATATATATATATATATATATATATATATATATATATATATATATATATATATATATATATGGATTCGTATCACTTCACTGAAAGACCATTTCACTGACACCCATTTCACTGAGACCAAATCACCTAAAGTTCATTTCACCTAAAACTCATTTCACTGACAAGTAGTACTCTAAGGCAAGTCAAAGGTATATGTCCTTTTTCCCACTGTAGTCCGATCCTGGTGTTAGTATATATAGTTGGGGGGTGTGGGGGGCACAGCCCCCCACTTAGTTGGGTTTTACCAAATAATGTAAAACAAAACCAGACAATAGAAAACCAAATTAAGTGGGGGCTATGCCCCCACACCCCCCATTGTGGGGGGCTGTGCCCCCCACACACCCCAACCATATATACTAACACCAGGATCGCACTACAGTGGGGAAAAGGACATATACCTTTGTCTTGCCTTGAAGTACTACTTGTCAGTGAAATGAGTTTTAGGTGAAATTAACTTTCAGTAAAATGAACTTTAGATGATTTGATCTCAGTGAAATTGTCTTTCAGTGAAGTGATACAAATCTATCTATATGTATATATATATATATATATATATATATATATATATATATAATGTGTGTGTGTGTGTGTGTGTATATATATATATATATATATATATATATATATATATATATATATATATACACACATGCATCCATACATACCTATATTTACACACACACACACACACACACACACACACACACACACACACACACACCCTGACAAGCATTTGTGTTCTCAAGGTTATTGTAAGCTGGTAACATTAAAACTTGGATACAACTTATTTATTTCTTGAAATAAAAAAGTAGGACTGAACATCTTTTCCATACACAATTTTTGCTCATGTCATCTTTGGAAAAAGTTCTAAAATGTACCTCAGAGCATATATAATCCCATGGTGTCTGAGTACCTAGCATCCCCAAACTTAATTTAGTTAATACAGGGTGGTCTTGGTCAGTTAGGATGTGTTGAAAGGATGCAGGAAAAACAAACCTGAAGAGTAAAACTGAATTTCTTTCCTTAATCCTGCTTTGTGTTCAGGCATTCCCTGGATGAAAAGGTTTAAAAAAAAACTTTAAAATGCATCTAGGAGCATCTGGAATCTTGTGGATTTCTGGGACCTTGCAGCCCCTAGATCCCCAGCTAAATGCAGATATTTCCTCTGAAGTTATCAGAGTGCAGTTTTACCTAACTGCAGAGTGAATGAATGTGTAACTGCAGAAAAAAAACTGGAGAGTAAAACAGACTGTGATAAAAATAAGACAAAAATTAATCTGCATATTGTGAATAAGCCAGAATGGGTTGGGCAGTGGGGTGGGGGATAGGGTCATGGAGATTTTCACCTAGGCTGCCATTTTGTCTGTGGCCAGCCCTGGTCATGGCTACCTCCAGTGTCATTATCAAACACTCTTCTGTTGATGATGTCTGTGCATTTGCGTCACAGGTTTCTCTGCACACTTTCATTAGCCAGTATAAGCTGAAGTTGAGTCCAATGTCTAGGTGGACCTTCAGGGTTACCACTCTTCATGGTACTCTGTCATGCCACCCCCCCCCCCCCCCCTACGAGACAACAGTGAGGATTCTGTCCTGCTGTTGAAGTTAAGGTAAGGATGATGTAGGACACAAACATTATGTAGTTAGTAACACTAGAGCTGTATGATCAGTGGCAGTGCTCTTCAAAATATCTTCCCACCTTCCCCTTGTCCTAGTGCGAATGATCCACAGTGGAAAGATGAAAAAAAAATTCCCTTCATGTATGTAGCAATTCTCAGCTGTACTTGTAACAGGAAAAACACTGTCTGGGGTGAAGGGGAGGTGTGGACCATTATGGGAGTGAAGGGGAGGAGTTTAAAACACTATCAAATGGGATACCATTCCCTGTCGTAATTGCAAGTACTGTAAATATATGAAAAATAGTGCATACATCACATAGCACAATTATGAGCGAGTCATAGAGATAAACAGATCTTCTGATTGCAACAGTACATTTGTATAAAAATGCATTCACCTTCATTGGTAAAGTAACAAGATTAGCACAGAGGGTTATTGACAGTCATATACTTAATACCAAGAATAGTGGAAATGATTTATTTAGCTGCTCTGTGATGAGTTTATATTTCAAGAAATGTAATGTTTGTACTGGACTGTATTGTACAGTATAAACAAGGAGGTGGTTTTGGAAATGTTCTGGAAATTAGGGAGGTATTGATAATTAAAGCTGAAAGCCAACCATCTTCCCAGTCTAAATGGCAACTGGCTAGTTTTACTCAGATTACTGGCTATCTTTACTCATATTACTGGCTAGTTTTACTCAGATTAATGGCTATCTTTACTCATATTACTGGCTAGTTTTACTCAGATTACTGGCTATCTTTACTCAGATTAGTTTTCTCCAGCTGTTACAGCCACTGTGCTTACCCAGTCTTTTTGTACCTTATGGCTCCCCCTCATACTGCAGTTATTTCACAAACTCTTACTGTTCCTCCCCCTCTCACACCCCAATACTAACTACAGTTCCTCCTCAGCCCATCTGTACCTTATCACCCCTACTCATACTGCAGTTATTTCCCAAACCCTTACTGTTCCTCCCCCCTCACACCTCACCACTAACTACAGTTCCTCCTCAGCCCATCTGTACCTTATCGCTCCTACTCATACTGCAGTTATTTCCCAAACTCTTACTGTTCCTCCCCCTCTCACAACCCCACTAACTACAGTTCCTCTTCAGCCCATCTGTACCTTATCGCTCCTCCTCATGCTGCAGTTATTTCCCAAACTCTTACTGTTCCTCCCCCTCTCACACCCCACCACTAAC
>NC_056749.1:24309004-24341476 GCF_019279795.1 Protopterus annectens
GTATCTGGAAATGCTCTATGTGGATCAGTGATATGTCTTATTTTACATTCTTTAATACTGTACCTGGAAATGCTCTAGGTGGATCAGTGCTCTACCTTACTTAACATTCTTTAATACTGTACATGGAAATGCTCTAGGTGGATGAGTGCTCTACCTTACTTAATATTCTTTAATTCTGTACCTGGAAATACTTTAGGTGGATCAGTGCTCTACCTTACTTAACATTCATTAATACTGCACCTGGAAATGCTCTAGGTCATTGGTTCTCAACCTGTTCCAATGGCGACCCACCTTTGTCCCAGCAAAGTCCCACTGGGCCCGGGCGAGCCGCAGGCGCCAACAACTTTTTTATATCTATTCTACATTCTACAATCTACATACCTGAAAAACAGGAATTTCAATTGCAAACTTATTGTTTTTGTATCGTGAATTTAACGCTTTTTGTATACATCTGTCACTCTGTCTGACTCTGACATACAGCTGCTGATAAATTCGGACAAAACGCCATTTAAGCCGCCGGTCTAATGCAAGTATACAAAGACTCAAAAAGCTAAACGTTGCATTGTAATAGTAAAGTAAGACTGTTATTAAACATATGACAACCAGTAATGGAAACTAAAAGTCTCTAAATTTAACTACTAAAATTATGCGTCAAGACGCTTGTTCAGTGCCGCAGTTGCAATCTGTCTTCGCGTTTCTAGTGTGACGGGGTTGGGACTGCATTCTGCTGATGAGTAAACTGATTCGGGGCTAATGGTTGTCAGACACAGTCTCAAATCATCGGAAACACGGAGCTTATTCCTGTACTTAGTCTTCATGGCAGTCATCGCCGTAGAACCCTGTTTCTCAAGCATAAATATGTTGTTGCAAAGGGCAATAGGAACTACATCGCTCCTGTGAAATAAGTGATATTCGCTGCCCACATGTAGCCAAAAGTCTGACAATTTCAATTTGTCAAATTTAGCCTTCAGAGTGGTGTCACAAGACAGTTCTATTAGCTGACTCCATTTCTACAAGTTAATGACAGTGAGGTCACATCTGTTTCAAACGGATTTCTAACCCATTTGAAGTTCTCTGTTGGCTGTGCTGGAAAATATTGCAGGAATTTTTATGCTAATAAATCCAAAAACAATTGACCATTTAATTTACAGTTTGTATTGCTGCCTGTATCACATCCGCTTCATGCTCAACATTCATTAAATGCTCTGACAAGAAACTAAAATGCATCCATGCGCCCCTGTGCAACAATTTACGAATGCGCCCAGTGCTCCAACTTCTGTATAAAAGCATTAATTTTGTCAGCCGCTAGTTCAAAGATATCATTGGCATGTCCTTTGCAATGCCAGGATTCAAGTCGCTGAGTGCCCGCCTAAATACTGCCAACTAGATAAGCCAACTTTGCCAGCCATTCTGTGTCAACCAAATGAGCAGCCAGTGGAGAGTTCTTTGCTGGACAGAAAACTGAAACACTTCTTTTCGCAATTCATACAATCTCTGAAGAATTCTTCCCTCTTGATAACCAATGCACCTCTGTGTGAAGGAGCAGGTGAACATGTTCTGACCCCATTTCTGAACACAGTACTAAACAGGCGGTATTCAAAGCACTAGCTTTGATGAAAATCACCATTTTCACTTCACTGGCAAGAACTTTGTGCAGGTTTTCGCTCAATTCCTTGGGTGCCAAAGACTCTCGATGTAGGAAACAGTGATGACACAGCTTTGGAGCCATGTGTTTTACTCGTGAACCAAACCCGATTTCTTCCCTGTCATGGCCGCTTCTCCATCTGTTGTGATTCCAATGCAGTTATCCCAATTCAAACCATTTTCTGTAATGAACTTGTCCAGTACTTTAAAAAATTTCTTCGGATGTCGCTCGAAAGGATAGTTCATTGCAAAACATGAACTGCTCGTCAACACACGCCCAGCCACTTACAAAATGAACATAAACTATGAGCATTGCACAGTTGGCAACATCTGTTGATTCGCCCAACTGTATTGGAAGATTTTACTAGTTTTCAGCATTTTAACAAGTTGCTCATTGACATCAGCTGACATGTCTGCAATGCTAATAGTGTCATTAGACAGCAGAATAAAAGAACTGTTTGGCCATTTCTCTCCTAAAATGGCCCGCACCATATCGAAGGCAGACGGAAGAATTAATTCTTCAGCAATAGTGTGCGGCTTTTTGGCCTTTGCAATGCGTAATGCCACTTCATAAGACGCTGTAATGGCGCTCGTATTAATGGTTGCACATTTTATAAATCGACTCTTCTGTTTCTGCAATTCATCGCGTTTTCGCTGAAAAAATTCAATGGATTTACCTTTAGTTTCCAAGTGTTTGGTGTTCTGATGCCTGATTAATTTGGACGGCTTCATGCTAGCACTGGCCAAAACTTCCGAACATATGGCTGTTGAAGCTCATCTGATCCGGTTGCAATGAATCCAAATTTCAGGTATGCCTCGTCATATTTTTGCTTAGGATGCTAACATTTTTTCTTAGGAGCGAAGGTTTCGCATACATATGCCGCCTTCTTCAGCTTCATTTTCGCCGCTGGATCTTGCACACGGTGACTGTTCGGCAGCTGCACTTTCAGAAGGCCATTTTAATTTCAAATATTTTTCCATCGTTATTCAACAGTGATTGCTAGTATCGACTTCTAATGACGATGCACACTAATAATGCTCAAGGTGTCACGACGCACAACAAACAACCGCACAAAAATTACGCCAAAGCAGTAATGTCATCATCAGCCCTTAATTTCCATTTTGTCAGCTTATTCGTAACTGTGTGTCAGAGACTGATAAATAAAAAAAATGTTAATATACCAATCAACAATACACTACTAAAGTTGCCGACACACAAATAATGTTGCCATTGCATCCTCACAATTAGAAGCACCTCAGGAATGCCATGTTTGACTTTACATTCAAAAATATACTCTTTACATCCAGACAAGTTAATGGCACCTATCACCCCAACCAATACAGAATTTGCCTAAATAAACTGTAGAATACAAAAGAGCATAAATGTCTCCATTTTTCCACCCAGTACTACTGCTACATCCCTTACAACTGGCACTTATTAAATGCATGTTCTCTTCTAGTTATCACACACCAGAAGGGCTTTCTTCAGAATTTCATATCCTTTCTTCACTAATGAACAGCAGAGACACGTGTTGATGCCACAAAATCATATGGCTACATTTTACAGTCATATTCCTTCCTGTGCCACCACCTGCAATTACCACAGCAGCAGCACTAGCACACATGGTACTGTACAGCTCAGAGTTCCTTTATCTAGGCCAGCCTCAAAATTCAGGGATGTTTACATTAGTAATGCAAGTAAGAGAGCAGATGTTAAGCAAGCTGGCCTCCAAGCAATGGTATGAATAAAAAAAAATCTGTGTTTACCATACCCATAACTGTGATTTTGACAATGCTATTATATATTCTGGAAAAAGATGAAGTAGGAAGCCATATATTCCTTTGTCAGTCAAACCGAATCCAAATTTCAGGTATGCCTCGTCATATTTTCGCTTAGGATCGCAACGTTTTTTCTTAGGAGCGAAGGTTTCAGGCATACATACTGCGTCTTCTTCAGCTTCATTTTCGTTGCTGGATCTTGCACATGGTGACTGTTCGGCAGCTGCACTTTCAGAAGGCCGTTTTAATTTCAAATATATTTCCATTGTTATTCAACAGTGATTGCTAGTATCGACTTCTAATGACGTATGCACACTAGCTAGCCCGCGTGTGTCACGCATGCACAACAAACAACCCGCACAAAATTACGTCAAAGCAGTAGCCGGACAAAAATAGCCCACCAGAATACTTCATCAATTTTTCCCAACTTTTTGTGGGAGCATCCGCGACCCACCTGTGACGGCTACGCGACCCACTTGTAGGTCGCGACCCACAGGTTGAGAACCAGTACTCTAGGTGGATGAGTGCTCTACCTTACTTAACATTCTTTAATACTGCACCTGGAAATACTCTAGGTGGATCAGTGCTCTATCTTACTTAACATTCTTTAATACTGTACCTGGAAATGCTCTAGGTGGATCACTGCTCTATCTTACTTAACATTCTTTAATACTGTACCTGGAAATGCTCTAGGTGGATCAGTGCTCTATCTTACTTAACATTCTTTAATACTGTACCTGGAAATGCTCTAGGTGGATCAGTGCTCTGTCTTACTTAACATTCTTTAATACTGTACCTGGAAATGCTCTAGGTGGATCAGTGCTCTATCTTACTTAACATTCTTTAAAACTGTACCTGGAAATGCTCTAGGTGCATCAGTGCTCTACCTTACTTAACATTCTTTAATACTGTACCTGGAAATGCTCTAGGTGGATCAGTGCTCTACCTTACTTAACATTCTTTAATACTGTACCTGGAAATGCTCTAGGAGGATCAATGCTCTACCTTACTTAACATTCTTTAATAAAGTACCTGGAAATGCTCTAGGTGGATCAGTGCTCTATCTTACTTAATATTCTTTAATACTGTACCTGGAAATGCTCTAGGTGGATCAGTGCTCTATCTTACTTAATATTCTTTAATACTGTACCTGGAAATGCTCTAGGTGGATCAGTGATCTGTCTTACTTAACATTCTTTAATACTGTACCTGGAAATGCTCTAGGTGGATCAGTGCTCTGTCTTACTTAACATTCTTTAAAACTGTACCTGGAAATACTCTAGGTGGATCAGTGCTCTATCTTACTTAACATTCTTTAATACTATACCTGGAAATACTCTAGGTGGATCAGGGATCTACCTTACTTAACATTCTTTAATACTGTACCTGGAAATGCTCTAGGTGGATCAGTGATCTGTCTTACTTAATATTCTTTAATACTGTACCTCAAAATGCTCTAGGTGGATCACTGATATGTCTTACTTAACATTCTTTAAAACTGTACCTGGCAATGCTCTAGGTGCAGCAGTGCTTTACCTTACTTAACATTCTTTACCAATGTACCTGGAAATGCTCTAGGTGGATCAGTGCTTTATCTTGCTTAACATTCTTTAATACTATACCTGGAAATGCTCTAGGTGGATCAGTGCTCTATCTTAATTAATATTCTTTAATACTGCACCTGGAAATGCTCTAGGTGGATCAGTGCTCTATCTTACTTAACATTCTTTAATACTGTACATGGAAATGCTCTAGGTGGATCAGTGCTCTACCTTACTTAATATTCTTTAATTCTGTACCTGGAAATGCTCTAAGTGGATCAGTGCTCTACCTTACTTAACATTCTTTAATACTGCACCTGGAAATGCTCTAGGTGGATCAGTGCTCTATCTTACTTAACATTCTTTAATACTGTACCTGGAAATGCTCTAGGATGATCAGTGCTCTACCTTATGTAACATTCTTTAATAAAGTACCTGGAAATGCTCTAGGTGGATCAGTGCTCTATCTTACTTAATATTCTTTAATACTGTACCTGGAAATGCTCTAGGTGGATCAATGCTCTATCTTACTTAATATTATTTAATACTGTACCTGGAAATGCTCTAGGTGGATAAGTGATCTGTCTTACTTAACATTCTTTAATACTGTACCTAGAAATGCTCTAGGTGGATTAGTGCTCTGTCGTACTTAACATTCTTTAAAACTGTACATGGAAATACTCTAGGTGGATCAGTGCTCTATCTTACTTAACATTCTTTAATACTATACCTGGAAATACTCTAGGTGGATCAGGGCTCTACCTTACTTGACATTCTTTAAAACTGTACCTGGAAATGCTCTAGGTGGATCAGTGATCTGTCTTACTTAACATTCTTTAAAACTGTACCTGGAAATACTCTAGGTGGATCAGTGCTCTATCTTACTTAACATTCTTTAATACTGTACCTGGAAATACTCTAGGTGGATCAGTGCTCTACCTTACTTAACATTCTTTAATACTGTACCTCAAAATGCTCTAGGTGGATCAGTGATATGTCTTACTTAACATTCTTTAATACTGTACCTGGAAATGCTCCAGGTGGATCAGTGCTCTATCTTACTTAACATTCTTTAATACTGTACCTGGAAATGCTCTAGGTGGATCAGTGATCTGTGTTACTTAACATTCTTTAATACTATACCTGGAAATACTCTAGGTGGATCAGGGATCTACCTTACTTAACATTCTTTAATACTGTACCTGGAAATGCTCTAGGTGGATCAGTGATCTGTCTTACTTAATATTCTTTAATACTGTACCTCAAAATGCTCTAGATGGATCACTGATATGTCTTACTTAATATTCTTTAAAACTGTACTTGGCAATGCTCTAGGTACAGCAGTGCTTTACCTTACTTAACATTCTTTACCACTGTACCTGGAAATGCTCTAGGTGGATCAGTGCTCTATCTTACTTAACATTCTTTAATACTGCACCTGGAAATACTCTAGGTGGATCAGTGCTCTATCTTACTTAACATTCTTTAATACTGTACCTGGAAATGCTCTAGGTGGATCAGTGCTCTATCTTACTTAACATTCTTTAATACTGCACCTGGAAATACTCTAGGTGGATCAGTGCTCTACCTTACTTAACATTCTTTAATACTGTACCTGGAAATGCTCTAGGTGGATCAGTGCTCTATCTTACTTAACATTCTTTAATACTGTACCTGGAAATGCTCTAGGTGGATCAGTGCTCTATCTTACTTAATATTCTTTAATACTGTACCTGGAAATGCTCTAGGTGGATCAGTGCTCTACCTTACTTAACATTCTTTAATACTGTACCTGGAAATGCCCTAGGTGGATCAGTGCTCTATCTTACTTAAAATTCTTTAATACTGCACCTGGAAATACTCTAGGTGGATCAGTGCTCTATCTTACTTAACATTCTTTAATACTGTACCTGGAAATGCTCTAGGTGGATCAGTGCTCTCTCACTTAACATTCTTTAATACTGCACCTGGAAATACTCTAGGTGGATCAGAGCTCTATCTTACTTAACATTCTTTAATAATGTACCTGGAAATGCTCTAGGTGGATCAGTGCTCTCTCTTACTTAATATTCTTTAATACTGTACCTGGAAATGCTCTAGGTGGATCAATGCTCTATCTTACTTAATATTATTTAATACTGTACCTGGAAATGCTCTAGGTGCATCAGTGCTCTACCTTACTTAACATTCTTTAATACTGTACCTGGAAATGCTCTAGGTGGATCAGTGCTCTACCTTACTTAACATCCTTTAATTCTGTACCTGGAAATGCTCTAGGTGTATCAGTGCTCTACCTTACTTAACATTCTTTAATACTGTACCTGGAAATGCTCTAGGTGGATCAGTGCTCTATCTTACTTAACATTCTTTAATACTGTACCTGGAAATGCTCTAGGTGGATCAGTGCTCTACCTTACTTAACATTCTTTAATACTGTACCTGGAAATGCTCTAGGTGGATCAGTGCTCTATCTTACTTAACATTCTTTAATACAGTACCTGGAAATATTCTAGGTGGATCAGTGCTCTACCTTACTTAACATTCTTTAATACTGCACCTGGAAATACTCTAGGTGGATCAGTGCTTTATCTTACTTAACATTCTTTAATACTGTACCTGGAAATGCTCTAGGTGGATCACTGCTCTATCTTACTTAACATTCTTTAATACTGTACCTGGAAATGCTCTAGGTGGATCACTGCTCTATCTTACTTAACATTCTTTAATACTCTACCTGGAAATGCTCTAGGTGGATCAGTGCTCTATCTTACTTAACATTCTTTAATACTGTACCTGGAAATGCTCTAGGTGGATCAGTGATCTGTCTTACTTAACATTCTTTAATACTGTACCTGGAAATGCTCTAGGTGGATCAGTGCTCTATCTTACTTAACATTCTTTAAAACTGTACCTGGAAATGCTCTAGGTGCATCAGTGCTCTACCTTACTTAACATTCTTTAATACTGTACCTGGAAATGCTCTAGGTGGATCAGTGCTCTATCTTACTTAACATTCTTTAATACTGTACCTGGAAATACTCTAGGTGGATCAGTGCTCTACCTTACTTAACATTCTTTAATACTGTACCTGGAAATGCTCTAGGTGGATCTGTGCTGTATCTTACTTAACATTCTTTAAACATAAAAAAAATAATGAACAGACCTTTGTAACTCTAGACACTAGTATTACTGTGAGATGCTGCTGACAATGTCAAGCTGACCATGCTGTTAAGAAACAGGCTTATCTAAGTCACGAATCCTGGTAAAATTGTCACAGCCACCAGCTCCTACCTCACAAGCTCAACATCCTTGAATGACTTCTCAGAAGTCCAGTCCAACATGGAGGGTCTCTGGCTGACCAGGTTTGTAGATGACTGCAAGCTGGGAGCCATTACTAACTCCACAAGTGATATAGACATCCTACAGAAAGGCCTCACTGAGACCAATGGCCATTGCCGAAAGCATGGCCTTAAGCTTAATGCCAAAAAATATGTCATCATCCCCCTTTGGGAAAAACTCAGTTGCCACTAATTACCACATCAATAGGAGCCCACTGATCACTGAAGGTGTAATAAGATATCTGGGGACACAGGTTGACAGCAATCTCTCCTTCGACTGCCACATTGCCAGTGTGGTCAGAAAGTCCTTCTGTGTGGCACATCTCATTACTAAGTGTTTTGCATCCAGGAAGAAAGAGGTCATCATCTCTCTCTACTCTTCCCTCATTAGGCCAATGATCAAGTATAATGCTCCATTTGGCATGTACCTCACTAGACACATGCAACAGCTGGAAAGGCCACAAAAGTATCTCACAAAGAGGATCTTAGGCATTAAACATGTCCTACATGGACAGACTCAAAAAAACTCCAGCTATTCTCTGTCTCATATCATCTACTAAGGGGCAAACTCTGCTTAACTTACAAAGCCATGCCTGACCCACCTCTGTTAGAAATGCTACACCTAAAGAAATCCCAATCCCTCCACACCACACGCTCCAGAGACCTCAACTGTATTACCACAATCAACAGAATATGCTGGAGGGACAGGTTCATAACCCAGACACTGCCCATGCTCTGGAATAGACTTCCCATACATGTCAAGCAGAGCACCTCACTGGCCCTCTTCAAGAGAAATCTTGATGAATGGGTGGGAAATAGAAAGTTTACCCCAGGGATCACTCCAGTGGCTCTGCTTGATAGAGGCACTGGGAACTAATGTCGGGTGGCATGATGTCAGGGCACTTTTATGGGCTAGGCTTGTAAAAGTTCCAAGGCCATTAGCCTAGTACACACCTATGAATCTATGAACCAGAATGTAGCAGACTAACGAGACAGTGGGGTGGCAGTTAATGATCGACAGAAGACTGGGAAACAAAAGCGGGTATGACGAATTCCTAACCTCCATTATACATTCTTATCTTACACCACTGTTTCTTTCTTCATGGGGTTCCAATCATTTCCTGTACTTCCTGTGAGTGGATTGAGTTCCTTACCCAGTTAATTTTCATACCTTGCTACAGTCAATGTGTTTCCACAAAAGCACATTGGCAACCAGTTACATAACCCCATATCAACACGGGAAGCAAACTAAAAAAAACAGTAACTCTCAATCAGTCCAAATTAAGCCTGGTCTTCTTATATTCAGAAAAGTAACTGGAATGATACACAAACCCATATGACTAGTCTGGCCATTTTAAGTTTAAACCCCTGTTTAGGACTCAGCAACAGCAACTGACCACTGAGACCTTGAGCAGCTAACAGTGTGAGCCACACAAGAGGCATGAAGCTGCAGTTACTCATAATATTTAAATATAATATTGAAATAGCCATTAGAGGAATGCATGATAGGAAACATAGTCTGCTCAATTAACAAGATTTATGATTTACTAGAATACAAGACTGCCAGGAGAAAAATGCTTCGAACTTTGCTGTTGCAACTCTCAGCCAACTGTGTGAGCCACATAATGCATAATGACCCTGTTATAACTTGGTGCAGCCCCCCCCAAGACAGCTGGGCCCTATTGTGCCTAAAAGGTCCAACTGGCCTAAAGAAATACAATTTCTAACATGTATGTGGTTGCAGAAGAAGACAGGGATATTATTTAGCTAGTTGCAAGACAAAATGTTTTTTCTCCATGGTCCTAAAAGTACATCTGTCAAAAAAATCATCTTCCTGTTGCAGGAGTGTTTTTTTTTCGCAACTTGGACATTTCACATCTCTTGTTTTTAGAACATCTATATTTACTTGTTTACTTACATTTATTGAGCAAGTTAGCTCTATTGTCCTGAGACCCATTTTTCAGAGGGGGGGACCTAGCTAGAAGTACAAAGTTCTACAGAACAGTAAACAAGAATTTGAGTATCTCGGGTATGAATACAAGTAAGATCAAGTGGCAAGACAGTAATGAAGGATTGCTTAAAGAATCTTGGTGGTGCAGATATAAATAACCACAGAAAATAATAGGGGTTATACAGCATTTCAGAAAATCAC
Organism: Protopterus annectens; assembly: GCF_019279795.1. NCBI lineage: Eukaryota > Metazoa > Chordata > Ceratodontiformes > Protopteridae > Protopterus > Protopterus annectens. The sequence goes on from NC_056749.1 coordinate 24,319,459, forward strand.
AAGTTTGGCTAAATAACGAGTTCATACCTTCTGTTATCTCGAGAAAAACATTCCACATCTGAAAATGAACACACCAGCTTCTCACGTGCTTCATTAACCTTTCAGAAACAATAACCATGGACTGCCCTTTCACTTTTCCAGCAGCCTGGAAAATTGAGAGGGATTTCATTTTCTAAAGCTCGGCAGCTCTGGACTCCAGTTTCCTCTTGGGCCCTAACAGGAGTCTTACAATACTGAAAACACCTTAAACAAGTTTAGTCAGATATGCAGCTTTAATGTCAAAATATTCACTTACTTGATCTTACAAATTTCTGTTCATTGATGCAAACCAACTCTCTTCCGCATGAAAGTAACCTAACCTCATCATCACAGAATTAAACACATACTATATATAGTGTCATTAAAAAATTCAGTCATATGTTAGAACCGCTTAGTGTAAGAATTCTGGACAATTCCAAAAATAATGGGGGACAAAGGCCCCAAATAAGGCATACACTTTTAAACTATTGCTCTTATAAACTTAGAAAATTGCCAGAATATGCAAGAAGAGACTCCTTGTGTGGAGACTTCGCTTCTTCTTTCGGACAGATAACACTCCAGCAAATCAACCCCAAATCTTATAGGTGCTACCCCCATTTTTTAGTCCACATTAGAAAACATCTGGAACCATGGATATGCATTTCCTATCTGTCTCTACAGTTAGCTTGGTTGAAATAAACATTATGCGAATATGTGACAATGCAGCGATTCTCTCATGTTTACTTACAAGCATGTACTACTTAAGCAAACTGACAGTGTGTCAGAGATTCTGTTATATAATGCTATTGGAGGCAAGGCTCTCACATGTAGCCAGTAGAAAACAACCAAATTGTCAGTACCACACAGTGCCACACTAAACCAATCACACACAGCTCTAACCAAACACATGAACCTACATATGGAGCGGCTCTTAAAAGTAACCTGCCTAAACCACAAAGGCCTTCCAGATTTAACCAACGAAACATATACCCTAAGCAGCCTGCAGAAAATCACAAACACACAACACAGGCACCACCCACCATGAAACATACATCTAAGAGTCACAGTGATTCAATTCAAAAGCCCATAAGGAAAAACTTTACACAGTTCTTTATCCTAGTCATAGGTGACTCTATAGTGAGACACAACGATGCATCACTTACCAGGCTGTCTAAGAACAGTCAGTTGCCTATCAGGTGCCACGATTCACCACATGTGCACATAAGTCCTAACATCACATAAGATACAGTCACTATATGTGGGAGTAAATGACTTGAGATATAACTCCCTGGACTATATAAAGAGGAAAAACGATGAAGTTCCCGGGATGTGTACTTGATACTGGTATGAGTCTATCCTTGAGGAATATTCTGCCATCACCAAGAATGATTCTACAATTTGAGCAAAAGATGATTGACTTTAAAAATTTTCTTAGCTTCTGTCATTCAAATGGGGCATGATACACATCTGCCTGGGAAGAGATAATTTTAACTCTTTGCCAGTGGTGGCTTGCATCTCTCCCCCCAAGGCTTCTGTATACTGGACAAAACCTTGTCTTCTAAACTTTCTAATACAACAAAACAGAATCCAGACAGCATTAAGGCATTGCTGCTCAATACTACCAGTCTTAAAAAATCTCTACACACTGCAGGTCCTACCTACCATGGAAAAATGTCAGTAAATGCATTGTTACAGAGACCTGGTTCAAGACCAGTGAAAGCACTCCATCACTGCAGGGTTCAACGTCTGTCACTCATACAAGTCTGCCACATTAGATGAATGCACTACAGGTGGAGGTGTCTCTATATTCATAAAAAAACTCACCTCTTGACTTGTTAGAAAAAATAATCTGGAACGCTTCCATGCAAAACTTACTAGGAGCAAAACCCCTTATGACACCATAGCTAACTACTGGACACCCTCTATGGCCCCCTCAGTCCCTATATCCTACATACAAAGTATGGAGTCCCCATGTAATAAATCAAACACCATTCTCCTCAGAGACATCCTAGAATTTCCTGGGTCTGTTGACACTTCACCCTTGTGCAAGGGAATGACGCTTGCTGAAGTCCATTCATCTGGCACATAGCCTTTTTGCAGGCTGGTGATGTTTGAGCTAAATGTATCCACTAGTAGACCGACTATGTCCTCTGGGTCTGAGTATGTCATTTGGACAGCAAAATGTCTCACAAACAGAAGCCAGGAAATCCATCTCCTCCAAAATGCTTATCAGCAGTGTACCCCGGGGTCCATCACTGGGCCACTCTTCTTTGTCATCTACTTCTCAGCAATCAAAGACAATGTTAAGGGCTTAGGACTGATCATGTTTGATGATGACCAGTTAGGCCGCATCCCAACCAGGGGCAATAAAATCATGGAGTTAGTTCTTGCCAATATGTGGCAGCTCTGCTCTTAACATACTGTAACCTCCTCAAATCGGACACCAGGTCAGTCACATTCATGTTAAGACTGATGCCTGAAATATTCGCCAATAACTCAGTATGCAAAGACTATGCAAAGGCCAATTTACTAAAACTGAATGATGACCTGGTTAAATTTAAAAGCCCTCTCACATCAACAACCCGACTGCATTTGCAGAATACTTTACTGCCAAATTCTATGCACATGTAAACAGCTGCAGAGAAACATCTGTCCCACTCAAGAAATAAGCATGATTTCACATTCAATAATAAACCCCTATGGTGGAACCCTGTTATAAACAGGCTCAAGAATAAAACAAAAAAAACTTACTGCACGCCAAAGTACATCTAATGCTCAAGAAGCCACAATTGCTCTTACAAAACTAAACAAGAAAGTCTGGACCCTGTTCAAATAAACCGAGGCCAACTAGGTGGCAAAGACAGCCATCCAGGTGACAGATAACCACAAAGCATCCTTTATCTATGTTAGACACCTTAGAAACAATGCTCAATACTATACAGAGCTAATAGCAAATAATATCACATACTCTAACCCAGAGGACACAGCCAATCTACTGGTGAATACATTTAGCTGAAACATCACCTCTCTCTTCTTTCCTAAGGGTCCCAAATCACATACCTACATCTATGTCAACCCAGTCTCCCAAGAACAAGTCCTAAAGATGCTATCCAAGGACAAGATAACATACCAGGATGCCTACTGGTAGCCTCATACAGGACCTGTCAATCCCCCTTGCAGAAAATATTGAATATCATCCTCCAGGCTATATGCCAGATGAATGGAGAACACAACAGTCACCTCCTTGCACAAGGGTGAAGAGTCAACTGATCCAGGAAATTAGAGAGCCATAAGCCTGACGAACCTCAACCATAAGGCTATGGGAAAGATCATTATGAAATGACTAGACAAGGACAGAGGTAACATGCAAACCTTGACCCAAGCCAGTTTGGTTTTCTTATGGGTAGATCCTGCCTGCTCAACCTGATTGACTGTTAAGGTTATTGAAGAAACGGATGAGGAAAAACGCATGCACACTGCATCTTAAGATCTCACTAAAGCATTCGACACAATTTCACATTCTGGTATTGTTAATAAGCTCTCTCAGCTAAATGTCAATCTCTCTAACTCAGTGAACAGCAAACTGGCTCACAGACAAATCCCAGGAAAGTCATCTCCTCCAAAAAGCTTGTTACCACCAGTATACTCCAGGGGTCAGTCCTCTTTGGCATTTACTTCTCCGAGACCAAAACCATTCTTAAGGGCTTATGACCAACTGTGTTTGATGATGACTGTAAGGAAGGTGTCATTATTAAGTCTCACGAGGATACCAAGATCCTACAAGAGGGCCCTTCCCAAACAAATAGCTGGTGTCAAAACCGTGGACTAAAACTAAATGTCAAAAATGTACAATAGCATTCTTTGGCAAACACAATGTCCCCTGCAACTAGCATATTGTTAACAGATGTCTGAAAACCAAACTAGTAGTTAGGGACCTGGGAAAGTACAGTTGTGTACACTTACCATAAATGTAGATGTTCGAGTGTATTCACTGCTGCAGTTATCACACTTGGGTTATCTGCCTGCAGGTAGCCCTCAATCAGCCTGAATATCAGAGACTTAGTATTTCTGTGTCAGTTGCTGTTGCTCCAGGACTGATGTAAGGTCATCAGGGGTATAAAAAACAGGCAGCTGACACCATTACATCAGTTTGTCTTGCCTCAAATGTCAGGAGCTCCCCAACAGGGAGCTAAGCTATGATGGTAAAATCACCACCAGTAAAAAGTAAATACCAATACCCCTGTAAGGGGTGAGTAATAGAAACAGAGAGGAGAGAGAGAGTGTGAGAGAGAGAGAGAGAGAGAGAGAGAGAGAGAGAGAGAGAGAGAGAGAGAGAGAAGGGGGCTGGAGGGAGGGAAACCAGGACTGCAACAGTGAATACACTCGAACATCTACATTTATGGTAAGTGTACACAACTGTACTATGTTCTTTGTGTTTCATTGTTGCAGTCATCACACTTGGGTTTATTCCCAAAGCTGAAAAAAGGGTGGAGGCAGTCAAGAAGAGTTTGGTCTGGCTAGTATGCCCTGCAGGACTGCAGCTGCAAAACCCGTCCTGGATTTGGAAAAGATAGGCAGGTAGTAATGCTTGGTGAAGGTGTATACAGAACTCCAAGTAGCAGCTTTCAGAATGTTCCTGGTAGGGACTCCCCTAAGGAATACTGTAGAGGTAGAAATTGCCCTAGTGGAATGTGTTCTGACCCACTGAGGGGTTGGTTTCCCATGGTGTTTGCAGCAGAAAAGGATGCAATGTGCTATCCATTTGGAAATTGTCTGTTTTGAAATGGCCTTGCCCTCTGCCCCTGGTGCAAAACTGAGTAGTACCTGGTCAGATTTCCTGAAGAGCTTAGTCCTATCCAGGTAGAATCTGAGCTGTCTGTGCATGTCCAAGGAGTGCAGGATCCTTCCACCTTTATTTTGAGGATTATGGAAGAAGGTTGGCAAATGGATAGATTGGTTGACAGCCACACTGGACACCACTTTAGGCATAAAGGAAGGATTAGTCCTGAGGGAGACCCTGTCAGCATGAAAAATAATTAAGGGTTCCACAGCCATAAGTGCTTGTATCTCAGACACTCTTCTAGCTGAAGTGATGGCCAGAAGCAAGGCTGTTTTTCAAGAGAGGAATTTTAACTCTGTTGACACTGCAAGCTCAAAGGGGGGTAGTGTGAGCTTCGCCAGTACAAAGTTAAGGTCCCAATCAGGGGTGGGTGCTCTCCTTGGTGGCCTTAAGTTGTTTGCCCCTCTCAGGAACTGTTTGATGAGAGGGTGTGAGAAGAGAGGTGGCTCAGTGTTGTAATGAGCCGAGATGGCAGAGACATGGACCTTAATGGAGGAGAAGGATAGGCCTCTGTGGAGTAGATCTGCTAGGTAATCCAGGATTAGAGGTAAGGAGGGCAGTGCTGTGTCCTCACCTTTAGATTGAATCCAGGAGCAATACCTTTTCCACTTATTTCCTTGTACTGGGTCTTCTGGCTTCAAGAATGACGTCCAGCACCTGCTTGTTTAGGCTGGTCACTGGGGAAGAATTCAAGGAATAAGCCAGGCTGCAAGATTCAAGGTTTGCAGTTGCGGATGCAAGATCTGTCCCCCCTGCTGTGTGAGGAGGGTTGGGATCTGGGGTAGGTGCCAGGCTGCACAGTAGTGGATACCAGTGCTGGCGTGGCCAGTCCAGGGCAATCAGAATTGTCCTTGGTCTGTCCTGTCTTATCTTCAGTAATATTCTTGAGAAAAGGGGCAGAGGGGGGAATGCGTAGATTGAGAGTTTTTCCCACTGGAAGGATAGGGCATCCACTTTCCAGGTCCTGCTGTGAGGTGTCCTGGTGCAGAATTTGCTGAGCTGGTGATTGCAGAGGGAGGCAAAGAGGTCCACCTCTGGGGTCCCCCATTTCTGGATTAGAAAGCTGAAGTTGCTGGGTTCTAATTGCCACTCATGTGGGCATAGAAGATTTCTGCTTAAGTCATCTGCCAGTGAGTTTTATTTGCCTGGCAGGAATTGAGCTTTCAAATGAACATGCATGCCCAAAGCTGTGTTCCACAGGGCTATGGCTAGTCTGCAGAGTGGGTAAGAGTGGGTTCCACCCTGCTTGTTGATGTACCACATAACTGCAGTGTTGTCTGTTTTTATTAGCTGGGGTCCAGATGAGAGTAGGGATCTGAAAGCTGTTAGAGCATGCTGAACAGCTAGCATCTCTTTTTGGTTGATGTGCAGATGAATTTGACTTGGGCTCCAGTGGCCCTGAATGCACTTGTCGTCCAGGTGTGCCCCCCCCCCCCAGGCATAGTCTGCTTTGTCTGTGGTTAGGATCTGGGCAGCATGGGGTTGAGTATAGGGAAGCCCCTTGCTGTAGGTGTATGCTGCTTCCCACCAAAGGAACTCTTTCCTTAGACAAGGTATGATAGGTATGACGGTTTCCTGGTCCTGAGAATGTTGGCACCAAAGACATTTTAAGTACCATTGAAGTTTCCTCATATGCAGTCTGGCATATGGAATTAGTAGGATGCAAGAGGCCATTAACCCTAGGGCCTGCTGGATTTTCCTTGTAGATATCTGGGTTCTGGTGGCCATTTGAGTGAAGTAGCCTGTCAGATAGGCTTGTTTTTCTGGAGTAAAGACTACCATCTGGGACGCTGTGTCCAAGCTTGCCCCCAGGAATACAATCTTTTGACTGGGGACTAGTTTTGATTTCTTTTCATTGATAAGTGTACCCCAGGGAGGTTAGAAGGTTCTTTACAAATGTCAGTTGCTGCAACAGCTTCTCCTGACTGTCTGCCTGAATCAGGCAGTCATCCAAGTATGGGTAAATTTGAATTTTTCTCTGTCTGCAATAGGCAATGGCTGGAGCCATGCATTTTGTGAATACTCTGGGAGCAGTGGATAAGCCAAAAGGAAGTGCAGAGAACTGATAATGCATAGATCCTGCCCTGAAATGTAGGTATTTCCTACATGAGTCCCTGATAGGGATGTACAGATAGGCTTCTTTTAGGTCTAGGAGGCTAACTTTGGACAGCATAGGAAGAAGCTGCTGAATGGTGAGCATTTTGAATTTTGGTACCACCAGGAAGGTGTTTAGAATGGAAAGATCTAGGATTGGGCGCCAAATGCCCTCTTTTCTATGTACCAGGAAAAGTCTGGAATAGAACCCTTGACCTATCTGTTCTGCAGGAACAGGTTGAATTGCACTTATGGACAGCAGGGATTGAACTTTGTTTTGTGCCTCTGCCCACTGGTTTGCAGGAATGTCTGGGAACCCTTTTGGGGTTGGCAGTGAGTGGAAGTAAAAATTTGTACCCCTGGGATACAATGTTGAGGACCCATCTGTCTTTGGTGATAGAGGTCCAGTTTTTTGTATGATTGGCAAGTTTTCCTCCTAGGGCCACGAGCAGTTGGGCAGAGGTGAGGACTGGAGTTGAGAAGTCATTGTGAATTCTTTTCGTAAGGGGGTGGCTTAGCACTCCCTGTTTTTGAAGTGGAGGCACTCCATTGCTTAGATCTTTGCATACCCTGAGACTGTAGTCTGGGGGGGGGTCTGTTTCTCCTGGGTTTAGTTTGAGATGGCCTTGAGGGGGCTGGAAAGGACCAATGCTTCAAGGGGCAGTGCCTACTGAATCTAGGAGGCTACACTTGCAAGAAATCTTTGACTGTCTGCATAGATTTATCTTTTTCTTCCATCTTTTTTAGAACCTCATCTGCTCTGGTGCCAAACAGATTGTCCTTGTTCAAAGGAGCATCTAGTAATTTTGATTTGACATAGTCAGGGCAAGGACTGCTCCTTAAGCCAAGCATGCCTTCTCAGTACAGAACCAGTGACTGCTGCCCTGAAAGATGCTTCTAGGGCATCAAAGCCACATTGCAAAGTATGCTTGCTGACTTGGCTTGCAGAATGCATAAGCTCTTGTAATTCTTTACTTTCTGCACAGTCTGTAAAGGTAGCTAATTTTTGCTTAATAAGTTCCATAATATATTGCTGGTACTTCAGCATGTGAAACTGGCAATTCAAAGCCCTAATGGCGAGAGTTGCAGAGCTGTATACTTTCTTACCCCATCTGTCTAAAGCTCTGGAATCCCTGTCCAAAGGGGTGGGATTCTTAGCTGTAGTTGCTTTTATACCTTTAGGGCCCTGGGAGATGACCTCTGGGTCAGCAGTAGGATTTTTCTGAAAAGAAATTTGTGAGAGTCAGGGACTCTGTAGTACCTGTCTGGTTTCCTAGGAGCTGGGGGTAAAGTATCAGGAGTTAGATTGGATTTCAAAAAGACATCATCCACAACATCCAGAACTGGAGGTATTGCTAAAGGTCTATGTTGTGGCAAAACAATCAATTCTCTGAGTCTCTTTTTGGACTGAGAATAGTCTTGGCATTCCCAGTGGAAATGCTCTCTTAAAGTATGTAGAGTTTCACCATTTGGAATGAGAATAGTCTTAGCATTCCCAGTGGAAATGCTCTCTTAAAGTATGTAGAGTTTCACCAAAAGAAAAACCCTCTGGAGGTGAAGCAGAGGGAATGGATTCCTCTGCATCTGAATCCTCATAAGCAGATAAAGGCATCTCTTCATATTCAGAAACCTCCAGAGTGGGACTCTTGGTCTGTTTAAGTCGCTGGGGACAGGTATCTTTTTTTCTTAGCAGGGGAAGGCTGGCTTCCCCAGTCAGCATAATCAGGTCTTCTGCCATTTTAAGCATTTGATGTTGTGGCAAGGAAGCAGGTGCTAGGGTTTGGGTCGTCGCTTGTTAGGCATAGCTCATACTCTTGGCCTTAGAAACTCGGTAGTTTTAAGCAGAACTGAAGACGTGAAAGATGTCGTCAGTTTGTGTCGAATATCGGTAGCGTGAACAACTTCCTCGAAAGCAGGTGCCTGCTCAGCGGCTCCGGACCCATCCAAGGTAGAGACATCCGCAGGTTCCATAGTCAAAGAAGAGTCTCGTGGCATATCGGACTCCGAACATGTTTCGGTAGTGGCCTGCAAGTCCATCGAAGGGGGCATCAAGGGCTGCAAAAGTGCCTCACTGAGTACCAGCAAACTGGCGACAAGCTTTACCGGAAGTGTCATCGCAGTTTTGGACCTGTGCGGTCTGTCTCTGTCTTTATCCTTACGTTTTTTTCTGAAGATCAGTAGTCGGATGGCTTACCGACACCATTTCGGAATACGGAGATTGAGAGCGAAAGTATTTAGCGACAAGAAGGGCTCGACTATAAATAGATTGGGCGTTGAACAAAGTCGGATGGCTTACTGAAGCCATTTTGGAATACGGAGATCGAGAGCAAAAGTATTTAGCGACAAGAAGGGCTCGACTATGAATAGATTGGGCGTTGAACAAAGTCGGATGGCTTACTGAAGCCATTTCGGAATACGGAGATCGAGAGCAAAAGTATTTAGCGACAAGAAGGGCTCGACTATGAATAGATTGGGCATTGAACAAAGTCGGATGGCTTACTGAAGCCATTTCGGAATACGGAAATCGAGAGCGAAAGTATTTAGCAACAAGAAGGGCTCAACTATGAATAGATTGGGAGTTGAACAAAGTCGGATGGCTTACTGAAGCCATTTCAGAATACGGAGATCGAGAGCGAAAGTATTTAGCGACAAGAAGGGCTCGACTATGAATAGATTGGGCGTTGAACAAAGTTGGATGGCTTACTGAAGCCATTTCGGAATACGGAGATCGAGAGCGAAAGTATTTAGTGACAAGAAGGGCTCAACTATGAATAGATTGGGTGTTGAACAAAGCACAAAACCAACAGCGAGGTACGTCGTGGTCTGGGCCTAAACAGGTGACACAGTCTTCTTTTTCAACGTCTTTTGGCTGCTCCCATTAGGGGTCGCCACAGCAGATCAACTGTTTCCATTTCTTCCTGTCCTCTGCATCTTGCTCTGTCACACCAACCACCTGCATGTCCTCTCTCACCACATCCATAAACCTTATCTTAGCCTTCCTCTTTTCTTGTTGCCTCGCAGCTTCATCCTTAGCATCTTTTTCCCAATATACTCTGCATCCCACCTCAGCACATGTCCAAACCAACGTAATCTTGCCTCTCTGGCTTTGTCTCCAAACCTTCCAACCTGGGCTGACCCTCTAATATACTTACTTCTAATCCTGTCCATCCTCGTCACACCCAGTGCAAATCTTAACATCTTCAGCTCTGCCACGTCAAGCTCCGACTCCTGCCTTTTTGTCAATGCCACTGACTCCAACCCATATAACATAGCTGGTCTCACTACCCTCTTGTAGACCTTCACTGTCACTCTGACTGGTACTCGTCTGTCACAAATCACTCCTGACACTCTTCTCCACCCACTCCATCCTGCCTTCCATCCATGTTGATTCCTAACTGTGTGGAAAATAAAGATTTACAGGATTTAATGCACTCTGCTGAAGAAGTTGGAAAACATACTTTGCAATGTGGTTTTGATTCTTTAGAGGCCTCTTGCAGGGCTGCTGTTACTGGGTCTGTGCTTAGAAGGCATGCTTGGCTTAAGGAGCAATCTTTGCCTGATCATGGTAAAGCTAAATTGTTGGATGCTCCTTTAAATCAGGACCGCCTGTTTGGCAACAAGGCTGAGGAAGTTCTTAAAATGATGGAAGATAAAGCTAAATCTATTCAAACTGTTAAAGATTTTTTTAAAAGTTCAGCCTCCTACATTTAGTAGGCACTGGCCTTCTAAGAATTTGTCCTTTCCAGCCCCTTCTAGGTCTTCTCAAGCCAAACCCAGACACAGCAAAAACCCCAGGTTTCAGTTCCCATGGGACTCACAGTACTAAGCAGTGGGGGGCCTCCACTTCCAAGTCTGGGAATAACAAGACACCCCCCCATGGTAAATTGTCTCAGTGACTTCATTTTAAAACTTCCAAGCACTTCTCAACTGACCGCCTCTTTGGGGGGAAAGATTGCTCTTCATGCAAAGAACTGGGAACTCATTACCCAGGACAAATGGGTATTAAATATAGTGTCCTAGGGATACAGATTTCACTTCCACACTTTGCCAACGCCAAATGGGTGGCCAGACCTCCCCCCCAAATCAGTGGGCAGAGACCCAAAAACAAGTACTTTCTCTCTTAAGCATGGGGGCTATTCAACTGGTACCAGAAGAGGAAAAGTGACAAGATTTCTACTTGAGACTTTTCCTAGTACCCAGAAAAGACAAATCATGGTGTCCAGTCCTGGAACTGTCTACTCTAAACACCTTTCTGGAGATTCCAAAATTCAAGATGCTGACTCTTCACCAGTTACTTCCTATGCTAGGCAACGACATCCGGTTGGCAACACTAGATTTAAAAGAAGCATACCTGCACATCCCAATCAGGGAATCTTGCAGAAGATACCTACGCTTCAAAACAGGCTACATGCACTGTCAGTTCTCTGCACTGCCCTTTGGCTTATCTACTACACCCAGGGTATTCACAAAGTGCCTAGCTCCAGTTATTGCATTTTGCAGGCAAAGAAGTATTCAAATATACCCATACCTGGACCATTGTCTAATTCAGGCAGAAAGCCAGGACATACTTTTGAATCATCTGGCATTTGTAAAAAGGGTTCTAACTTGTCTGGGGTACACCATAAACAAAAAGAAATCACAACTGGTACCCTCTCAACAAATTACATTCCTGGGAGCAAGCTTGAATACAACTTCCCAGATGGCTTACCTCATGCCAGAAAAGCAAATTCATTTGACAACCTACTTCAAACAAGTGGCCACAAAAACCCTGTTAGCTGCAAGACAAAAACTGCAAGCCTTGGGGTTCATGGCCTCCTGCATTCTTCTAATTCCATATGCAAGACTGCATATGAGGAAAAGTACAGTTTTGTACCTACCATAAATGTAGATGTTCGAGTGCTCATACAGCTGCAGTCATAACAGATGGGTTATCCTGCCGTCAGGTGGGTCCTCGGTCGGCCAAATTCCAAAGTCTATGTCCGGCGTCGGTTGTCGTCACTTCTTTCCTGACGTCAGTGTGGCAGGGGTATAAAAGAGGCAGCCAACGCCATTTTCTTCAGTTTTTCTTGCCCCAGATGTCAGGTGCCCCCAGAAGGAATGCAAACATAATGTTATGCAAAAATGCAATGTTGATAAATCAAAAACAGTAGTTGCAAGCAAATACACCATAAAAGAGTACCCCAAAAGGTTATATGAAAAGGGTTTGTCATAAGGCCTGTCCTAAGAGGGGTTGGAGGGAGGGAAACCTGGACTGCAGCTGTATGAGCACTCGAACATCTACATTTATGGTAGGTACAGAACTATACTATGTTCATCGTGCATACAGCTGCAGTCATAACAGATGGGTAGAATCCCAAAGCTAAGTAAGGGTGGTAGGCACTAAGTGGAACAAGGAGGGGCTAGGATGCCCTGCAGGACTGCTGTGGCAGAGGTGATAGTGCTTAGAGAAAGTGTGCACTGAACTCCAGGTGGCTGCTTCCAAAATATCCTTGGTAGGGACCCCCCTGAGGAAGGCTGCAGAGGTAGCTGTGGCTCTGGTGGAGTGCGATCTGATGCATGCAGGCACAGTTTTTCCATGAAATGAGTAACAAAAGTGTATGCAGTGGGCTATCCATTTTGAAACTGTCTGTTTGGAAATAGCCTTTCTTTGAGTACCTGCAGCATAGGACACAAAGAGTTGCTCAGATTTCCTGAATGGCTTTGTCCTGTCCAAATAATAATGAAGTTGTCTGTGAATGTCCAAGGAATGTAGTAGTCTTTCCCCTTTGTTTTGTGGATTAGGATAAAAGGTAGGTAAGTGGATAGTCTGATTTAAAGCTACACTGGATACTACCTTTGGCATAAAGGTAGGGTTGGTTCATAAGGAAACTCTGTCCTGATGGAAAATGATGAATGGTTGCACAGCCATGAGGGCCTGTAGCTCCGAAACCCTGTGAGCTGAGGTGATAGCCAGAAGAAAGGCTGTTTTCCATGACAAGTACTGTAACTCTGATGAAGAAGCTGGCTCGAAGGGAGGAAGGGTCAGCTTTTCCAATAGGAAGTTGAGGTCCCAAGCAGGGACTGGTAGTTTCCTTGGGGGTTTTCTATTCTTTGCCCCTCTGAGGAACAGCCTTAAGAGAGGATGAGAGAATAAAGGAGGATCTGTGTTGTATTGTGCAGAAATGGCTGAAGCATGGATCTTGATGGAGGAGAAGGAAAGTCCATTGTTTAACATCTCAGCTAGGTACTGTAAGATTTGAGATATATTTATTACCCAAGGATTCTGTCCCTTCTTTTGATTCCAGGCACAAAATTGTTTCCATCTGGCGGAGTAGGCCTTTCTAGCAGAAGGTCTTCTGGCCTCCAAGATGACATCCTGCACCTCTTTGGAGAGGAGAAACTGTTGGGATATCAAGGAATTCTCCAGGCAGCTAGATTTAGAGTTTTGAGATGGCTGTGAAGGGTTTTGTAGTTGTGCTGGGACAACAGAAGAGGGACTAAAGGCAGGATCCATGGTGGGGAGTGTGTCAGGCTCTTCAGGAGCAGATACCAGTGTTGCCTTGGCCAGTCTGGAGCAATGAGAATCATTTTCAGCCTCTCTGCTCTGGCTTTTAATAGAAATTTGGGCAGTAGAGGAAGAGGCGGGAAGGCATAGACTGTCAAAGTTGCCCAATTGAAGGAAAGTGCGTCCACTTTCCAGGCCTGTGGATGATAGGTCCTTGAACAAAATTTTTTCAACTGGCAATTTCTGTGGGTAGCAGAGAGATCTATGTCTGGCTGTCCCCATGCCTGAGTTATCTTTTTGAAAATTTGAGGATGCAACTTCCATTCGTGTGGATCTGTCATATTTCTGCTTAGGTTGTCTGCCAGTGTGTTTTCCTTCCCTGGCAGGAATTGTGCCTGTAGTTGAATTTGCAATTCCAGTGCTGTGTTCCATAGGGTCATGGCTTGCCTGCACGGGGGGTATGAATGAGTTCCCCCCTGTTTATGTACCACATCACTGTGGTGTTGTCTGTCCTTATCAATAGCTGGCCTGGATGCAGTAGGTCTTTGAAGGTCATAATAGCCTTTTGCACGGCTAGCATTTCCTTTTGGTTGATGTGAAGGTGCTTCTCTTTTCATGCCCATTTTCCCTGAATGCACTGATCTGTCATGTGTGCTCCCCAGGCGTAGTCTGAGGCATCTGTTGTGATGATTTGAGTTGCTTGAGGTACACAGAAAGGAAGATCTGTGTTTTTTTGGCAAGCTTGAGCCCAACACATAAATTCCTTTTGAAGGCATGGAATGAGTGGTATAATTGCTTCCAAACTGTGGCTGTGTTGAGACCATAAGTTTTTTTAGGTACCATTGAAGTTTCCTCATATGTAGCTTTGCACATGGGATAAGTAGGATGTAAGATGCCATTAATCCCAGAGCCTGCAGGACTTTACTTGCAGTTAGCCTGGTGTAAGTTGCCATTTTTCTGAAGTATTGTGACAGTTGCCCTTGCTTGCCTGGCGTGAGGTAGGCCATCTGGGTGGTTGTGTCCAAGTTGGCTCCCAGGAAAATAATTTGTTGAGAGGGTATTAGTTTTGATTTCTTTTTGTTGACTGTGCATCCCAGGAAGTTCAACAGTTTTATTACAAACGCCAGGTGCTGCAGTAGTATGTCCTTGCTGTCCGCTTGGATCAGGCAGTCATCCAGATATGGGTAGATTTGTATCCCTTGTAGTCTGCAGAAGGCGATTACTGATGGCAGGCATTTCGTAAACACTATGGGCACAGTAGATAAGCCAAAGGGCAATGCAGAGAATTGGTAATGGGTTGAACCTGCAAGAAATCTGAGGTATCTTCTGCAATCTTGTCTGATAGGGACATGCAGGTATGCCTCCTTGAGGTCCAATGTTACCAGCCAAGACTCCTTGCCCAGCATGGGAAGAAGCTGCTGTAATGTGAGCATCTTGAATTTTGGCACCTGTAGATATGGGTTTAGGATGGATAGGTCTAAGATAGGTATCCAATCTTTGTCTTTCCTTGGTACCAGCAATAGTCTGGAATAAAACCCTTGACCTTGTTCTTTTGCAGGTACCTCTTGAATTGCTTTCATGTCCATGAGGGTTGAAATTTGTTTTTGTGCCTCTGCCCTTTGATTTTGTGGCAGGTTTGGCATGCCTCTCATTTTTGGAAGGGTGTGAAAGTGGACCCTGTAGCCTCTGTCTATAATGTCCAGAATCCATTTGTCTTTTGTAACAATATGCCAACTTTTTGAGAATAATGTCAGTTTTCTGCCCAAAGGTGCTGCCTTTAAAGCTTTGCTTGGCAGGTGTAGGGGGAAGTCATTGTGTCTGTTTTCTAAAAGACTGTGATCTATCTTCTCCACCTCTTGGGGTTGGTGCTTGCCACTGTCTGGCTCTGAAAGATCCCTGAGGTTGCCCTCTACCCCTTGGATGCCTGTATCTGCCCCTTTGAGGTCTGTCCGTGGCTGGAAAGGACCAATTTTTTGAAGGCCAGTTTCTGCTGAAACGTGGAGGCAGTACCTGCAGGAAATCTTTCACTGTTTGCATTGATTTCGCTTTTTCCTCCATTTTCTTTAGCACCTACTCTGCTTTAACACCAAACAATACATCTTTTTGAAGGGGTGCATCTAATAAGTTAGCTTTGACATGATCTGGTAAGGTTTGCTCTTTGAGCCAAGCATGCCTACGTATAACAGACCTCGTAACAGCAGCTCTACATGAGGCCTCTAAAGCATCAAAACCACACTGCAAGGTATGTTTACCCACTTGCTCTGCACCATGCAACAAATCCTGCAACTCTTTTAAATCTGGTTGTTCTGGTTGTGTCATCTTGCTTTTCAGCTGAGATATCAAAAACTGTTGATACTTTAACATATGGAGCTGACAGTTTAATGCCCTCATGGTTAAAGTGGCCGAGGTGTACACCTTTCCCCCCCACCTTTCTAAAGCTCTGGAATCTCTCTCTGAAGGTAATGGGTTTTTAGCAGTAGAGGCCTTAATTCCCTTGGGACCCTGTGAAATAGTTTCTGGGTCAGCAGCATGGCTTTTATATAGGAACTGGTAAGAATCAGGAACCCGGTAATACCTGTCTGGTTTAACAGGAGCTGGAGGCAAAGAATCAGGATTAAGGCTGGCTTCTGTGTACACATCATCCAATATATCTAAAACAGGAGGGATAGCCAGAGGCCTATGCTGGGGGAGCAGAAGAAATTCCCTGAGCCTTTTCTTGGAATCTGAGTAATCATGGCCTTCCCAGTGAAAGTGTTCCCTCAATGTATGCAGGGTTTCCCCAAAAGAGAAGTCCTCAGGGGGGGAGACAAAGGGAATAGACTCCTCTGCATCAGAGTCTTCGAATCGAGAATAGGCACAATCCTGGTCCTCAGATAGTTCTGAGGCAATAGAAGCTTGATCTGAGGAAGAGTAGTCTTCCTCTAATCTGGGCCTTTTGTCAGAGGGGGGTTGAGAACCCCTGATAAGAGTAATCAAATCCTCAGCCATTTTAAGCATCTGTTTTTTAGGCATGGAGCCTTGAGAGGGTGTCTGAGGAACCTGGTTTTTGGTTTTCATGGCTGTTTTAGATTTAGTGAAGGCTTTAATAGAGAAGGAGGAAGGCCTGAAGACCCCTTCAGAAATGGCAGGCCTGTCTAAATTCTGAGTTTCCCCGCCAGGAGCGGCGTCGGTATCTGTAGTAGGAATGGGGGCCGAGGAGCCTGCGACCTCGGGCACTGAAGACACCGGTAATGCATTGTCATCGGTACTCAGGGGCTGCGTAGGCACCTCGCTGTGTACCGGAGAACTGGTAGTCGGCCTAAGCTTGGTATCCGTAGGTGGTGCGGACCTCGTATGCCGGTCCTTATCTTTGCATTTTTTGCTCAAAACTGGAGTCGGGGTATCCGACGACATAATATAATAAAATTTTTTGCCAAAAAAGTGAAGGGCGAACTCCGCCCGACGCTTAATAGTGCATTTGTTGAATCTAGCACAAAAACGGCAGGCCAAGACGTCAAGGTCTGGGCCTAAGCAAGGTATACAGTAAGAGTGGAAATCCTTATGCGGTATTTGCTTCCCACATGAAATGCAATTATTAACTTTGTCTGACATCGGTCTGAGGCAAGAAAAGTTTCCCCAACGGGGTACTTAGCTTTCAAGAAGACTTCGGCTGAAATGCTTTCGTAAATCTCACGAGCTGGCCGACCGGCACTTGCAAACTGTTTCTGCTTCGGGCACCGCGCAGCAAGAAAGACTGAAGAAAATGGCATCGGCTGCCTCTTTTATACCCCTGCCGCACTGACGTCAGGGAAGAAGCGACAACAACCGACGCCGGACCTAGACTTTGGAATTCGGCCGACCGAGGACCCGCCTGACGGCAGGATAACCCATCTGTTATGACTGCAGCTGTATGCACGATGAACATCTACACTGGTATCACAAAAGTGTATGGAGTCAACATTCTCACAGCCTAGAAACAATGATTCCTATCATACCTTGCCTACATCTAGAGTTCCTTTGGTGGGCAGAGGCCTCCCACCAAAACAAGGGACTTCCTTTCACACCACCCCCTGCCGCCCAAACCCTAACAACAGATGCATCAGACTATGCATGGGGGGTCTCACCTGGCAGGGAAGTGCATTCAGGGCAAATGGAGCCCAAGTCAAATGCACCTGCATATCAATCAAAAAGAAATGTTAGCTTTACAGAATGCTCTAACAGCCTTCAAGGACTACATTCTTCCAGGACAACTAATGGTAAAGATGGACAACACCATGTTTATGTGCTACATAAACAAGCAGAGGGGTACATATTCTTACCCCCTCTGCAGACTAGCCATGGCTTTGTGGAACACAGCCTTGAGCTACCAAGTGCACCTATAAGCTCAATTCCTGCCAGGAATATTAAATACACTGGCAGATGGACTAAGCAGAAACTTCATGGAACCACACGAGTGGAAAATGGAACCAAGGATTTTCAACATGTTGACAAGTGAATGGGGGAGCCCAGATATAGAACTGTTTGCCTCCCCCCAGAACTACCAATTGGACAAATTTTGCACAAGGACTCCCGATAAACATGCCATGGAAAGTGGATGCTCTGTCCTTCAGCTGGAAAAAACCTTTCAGCCTATGCCTTTCCCCCGCTGCCTCTGCTCTCCAAAGTACTGCTAAAAGTCAAACAGGACAAACCAAGGATGATTTTGATTGCTCCAGACTGGCCGCACCAACACTGGTACCCCCTCCTGCACAGTGTGTCATGGTTATCTTCTTGGCACCTGCCTCAGACTCCTTCCCTGCTGTCTCAGCAGGAGAACCAGATTCTGCACCCTCAGCTTCCAACACTGAACTTTGCAGCCTGGCTAATTACTTAAACTCTCCCTTACCATCCCTCAGCAAACTTGTGATGGATGTCATCTTAAAAGCAAGGAGGCCTAGTACTAGAAAATCGTATGCTGATAAATGGAAAAGATTCTGTGCCTGGAACCAATCTCAAGGGATGAGCACAGCAGCGCCCAATTTACCTCAGATTTTACAATACTTAACTGAGATGCTTTACAAAAAATCCATGCCTCAGCCATTTCAGCTCATTATAACACAGAACCTCCCCTCTTCTCTCATCCACTGCTCAAGCAGTACCTCAGAGAGGCCAAATATTTGAGACCACCCTGGAGAGCTCCAACCCCTGCCTGGGACCTTAACTTTGTCTTGGAGAAACGCATTCTACCTCCTTTCAAGCCAGCTGCTTCTGCAGACTTAAAATTTCTTTCTTGGAAAACAGCTTTCCTTTTAGCAATCACTTCAGCTAGAAGGGTATCTGAATTACAGGCTCTTATGGCAGTGGAGCCTTTCATCATCTTTCATGCGGACAGGGTGTCACTCAGAACCAATCCATCCTTCATGCCCAAGGTGGTATCCAGTGTGGCTCAGTCTATTCATTTGCCAACCTTCTTCCCTAATCCACAGAACAAAGGGGAATGGATTCGGCATTCCTTGGATGTGCACAGACAACTTGGATTCTACTTGGACAGGACTAAATCTCAAAGAAAATCTGAACAACTGCTGGTAGCATTTGCTGCAGGGGCAGAGGGGAAGGCTATTTCAAAACAAACCATTTCTAAATGGATAAGCCATTGCATTCATTTCTGCTATAAGCACCATGGAAAACATAACCCCCATGGGATCAGACCTCACTCCACCAGGGCTGCATCTACTTATACAGCCTTTTCTCAGAGGTGCTCCTACCAGGGACATCCTAGAAGCTGCTACTTGGAGTTCTGTACATATTTTCACCAAGCATTAACATTTGCCAATTTTCTCTAAATCCAGAGCTGGCTTTGCCACTGCAGTCTTGCAGGGCCTTATAGCTGGCCCTGATGCTATTTGAACTCCTCCTCCCAACCATAGCTTTGTGAATCTACCCAAATGGAATGACTGCAACAGTGAAACATGAAGAACATAGTACAGCTGTGTACACTTACCATAAATGTAGATGTTCAAGTGTATTCACTGTTGCAGTCCTGGTTACCCTCCCCCTCCTGCCTCCTAACTTATTTTGGCTATACCTCTACTTTCCTTTACTATGCTTAAAAGCCTTTTTGGTGTATTTGCATTTTTGTTGGAGGTATACCTTTGTGTTTTTATGTTTAATTACTTCCCATTAGGGGGGCACCTGACATCTGGGGCAAGAAAAACTGATGTAATGGCATTGGCTACATGTTTTATACCCCTGATGACCTGACGTCATGGAAGAAGGGACAGCAGCTGACGCAGGACCCAAGACTTTGTTAATCAGGCCGACTGAGGGCAACTTGTAAGCAGATTACCCAAATGTAATGACTGCAATAGTGAATACACTCGAACATCTACATTTATGGTAAGTGTACGCAACTGTACTTTTTTACTAGGCTATTGACCCTAGAGGATCTTTAGAAGCCTAGCCATGCATTCCCTTGAAGTTTTTCACTCTTGTAGTTTAAACACAAAATAACCCACAGCAGGCAGACCAGTCACGTTACCCTTTTCCATAAGGGATAGTGGCACAACTCCAGGGATGAATTTGTGGTTCTTCTCCAATTCGTCCACATTATTTTATGTGGTGAGGAAGACAGTTCCAAAGAAACATAATCTAGAATTCTCTGCGATACATATCGATCCTTCCAACATGTTCTGTTTATGTTGCAGAAGAGATTAAGATTTCTTTAGTGGGTGTTTATGCCACCATTGGACTTGTGAATGTGCCGTATGTCTGAGAGGGCAGGATCTGTTATGGCTTTGTATGGGAGGCCGAGGTCACCCCTCTGCACTGTGTGTGATACTAAGAGTAGGAACAAGGATTTGAAATAATAACTGTAGTTCTCATGATTTAGGCCCTTGATTGTCTTAGTGAAAAAACACGGTGGGCGATCAAGTTGTGTCAAATATTTGGACAAGTACAAGCTAAAGGGGACATTATACTCAATGATCAGCCTAATAAGTGCCAAATACAGTGGAGTGACCACTTTCCTGGACCTGGACACCATATCCTTATTAAAAAGCTGCAGAGTTGGAAAAGACTTTCTTACAATAGTTGATACATGGTGATGAGATAAGATAAGATAAGGTTTATGGATGTGGTGAGAGAGGACATGCAAGTGGTTGGTGTGACAGAGCAAGATGCAGAGGACAGGAAGAAATGGAAACAGTTGATCTGCTGTGACGACCCCTGACGGGAGAAGCCGAAAGAAGAAGAAGTCAGGAATCAATATCATTTTCTGTTTAAGCAATCCAATAACATGTTGCTGATATTGTAACATGAAATTGTCAGTTTAAAGTTCTAATTGCCAAGGTTGCTGAAGTATAAACCTTTTTACCCCATCTATCCAGTGCCCTGGAGTCTCTATCAGAAGGGGTAGGATTTTTAGCAGTAGAAGCCTTGATGCCCTTGGGCCCCTGAGAAATAGTCTCTGGATCTGCAATAGGATTTTTGAAAAGGAACTTGTGGGACTCAGAGATCCTGTAGTATCTGTCAGATTTTCTGGGAGCAGGAGGCAGGGAATCAGGGGCCAAACTGGATTCCGAGAAAGCATCATCAACAATGTCTAGTACAGGAGGAATAGCCAAAGGCCTATGCTGAGGTAGGAGAAGGAAATCCCCAAGCCTCTTTTTTGAATCAGAAAATTCCTGGCTTTCCCAGTGAAAATGCTCCCTTAGAGTATGTAAGGTTTCCCCAAAAGAAAAATCCTCAGGAGGGGAAGCAAAGGGAATAGAGTCCTCCGCATCAGAATCCTCATAAGTAGGTAAGGACAAATCCAGGTTATCAGAAGATTCAGAAAAAACAGAATCCTGATCAGAAGATTCATAATCAAGCTCAGCCCTAGACCTCTTAGAGGGGGGGATGGCTACCCCTGTTTAGAGTTATTAGATCTTCAGCCATTTTTATCATTTGTTTTTTAGGCATTGAGGCCTGAACATGTGGTCTGGGCGTTGGCTTTTTTAGACATGGATCGAGATTTAGGCCTTAGTAATGAAGGAGGCATCGATTTAATATGCAAGTCCGTAGGCCTGAATACACTCTCAGAAGCCGGTGCCTGCACAGCAGGTCCAGACTCATCCAAGGTAGAAACATCCGCGGGTTCCATAGTTGAAGTATTTTGTGGCATACAGGACTCCGAATGGGTCTCAGTAGAGGCCTGTGAATGAGAAGTAACGGGTATCAGGAGCTGCGAAAGCACCTCACAGAGTACCGGTGAACTGGAGACTGGCTTAGGAGAAGCATCGTCAGCAGTTTTGGACCTCGGCTGCCTGTCTCTGTCTTTATCTTTGTGTTTTTTTTGGAATCCCGGTAGTCGGATGGCTAACTGATGACACTTCTGAATAATTAAACCAAGAACCGAAATATTTAGAGGCAAAAATATACCGTCGACGGAAAGTGCGCTGATTAAATAAAGCACAAAACTGACAGCAAGGTATGTCGTGGTCAGGACCTAGGGAAGGAATACAGTACGAATGAAAATCTTTATGAGGTATTTGCTTTCCACAAGTAATGCAATTATTAACTTTTACTGACATCGGTAAGGAGCAAGACAAAGTTTCTAACGGGTACTTAGCTTTAGTTGAAGACTT